>NC_140934.1:162850389-163077889 GCF_014529385.1 Adiantum capillus-veneris | reverse complement strand
GAGAGGGTGGCCTTCTCAGGCTGCACGATGACATTGCTGCTCCATCCCATGCGCATCCTTGCCAACCCGTGTTCGAGAAAAAATTGTTTTTCAATTTGCCAAGGGATGGGGGGGGGGGGGGGGGGGGGGGGAGAGAGATAGATAGAGAAAGAGAGAGAAAGCACATACCCTGCCCTGCCCTGTGCTTTCGTCGTCCATCCTGCTATGCATGTCCTATCCTTAGCATAGTGACGAATCGTCTCCCACTTAGCTCCTTCCCTTATCGTCGCGATCACCCGCTGCGGATAAACAAGAGAGAGATTGTGCCTGCACCCTCGCTAGCTGCACTCCCCTTTGCCTCTCTGTCTCTTGCACGTCTTCACGCAAGCCCTTTGTCCTCATGCATCCTAAAGCAAAAAAAACTCCATCTATCTCTCCGCTCTTGGTGACGCCCGTCATCTCTCTCCCCCCCTCTCTTTCTATCCATTATGTGACACTTTCTCTTTTTCCCCTCAAAGCAAAAGGTCACGTTCGGGTAGGCGACGAGGTAGGTGACAAATATGTCTGCACTGCTGCAGACATTACATGTGTGGCTACTCTCCACTGGCCACAGAGAGAGAGAGAGAGAGAGAGAGAGAGAGAGAGAGAGAGAGAGAGAGAGAGAGAGAGAGAGAGAGAGAGAGAGAGAGAGAGCGCATATGAGCTCGGAGCTGCAAGTTGCATGGCTTATGATCCCCTCCTTTGCGTCTCAAGGCACACGATGCCTATCGTGGCTGGTAGATCCATGCGACCCGTTAGTGCTAGTCTGCAAGACGACATGTACACCTTCATTATTCCTCATAATCACCCATAGAACGGGTTCTTGGCATGGTACCACACTTTCTCAGTTGTCGACATGCTGCCCCTTTGTCCCTACCTCGACACATCTCCCCACATTGTATGCACCTCTTGCTCGCAGATGACAATCAACATCGTCGCCTTGCTAGTTTTGCTAGCCGTTTCAAACTGCCACTTCCTCTATTGTACGACAACTCGATTAACCTGCACATACCAACACAAAGAAAGGGAGCCCTCCCATGTACCTCACACTTTGTCCGCAACAAAAATCTCTCCCTCCACTAGAGCCCTGACGCACGGCAACCCCCTCTCTCTGCCTATCTCTCTCCTCCACATGACAACTACGCCTTTTTTGCCCTCCAAGCTAACTAAGCATCTCTATAGATTCTTCTTAATGAAGCAGCAGAAAAAATATTGGCCACACTTATGTAGGGTGTAAAAAACGTTTTTCAAACATACAAAATTCCTTTTCTTTAATTTGCCAAGGGGAAATTTTTGAATTTTTACACTATTTTTCTCTATTTTAGGGTAGAATTTTTACTTTTTCCCTTGCGGCCTTTTTGAAATTGAGAACGGCACAATATTAAGTTGAAACACATTTTTCTCGAACATTGCAGGCCATGCGAGGCAAACTCATGTGCTTTGACAGTTATCTCGCACCCATGCTTTTGGGGCGGAATTTGGCCTTTTCCCCTTGCCTTCACCTTATTGCCAAGCTTGCACTAATTTTCTTAATTTTTTGGAGCGAAGTTTTTCCTTTTCTCCTTGCCCCCAACTAGCGCTTTTCGATTGCTAACCAAAAGTTTATTAAAAAAATGGTCGTTATCTGGGTTTTGCACTATTTTTTCTCCATCTTGGGGCGAAATTTACCTATTCTCCTTGCCCTAAAATGAAACTTAGGGAAATAGGTTGTTTTGAAAGTTGAAAGTTTGGACATTAGGGTGTGAAAACCGTTTTTAAAACATACAAAATTCCTTTCCTTTAATTTGCCAAGGGCAAATTTTAAAAAAAATAAGTTTATTTTTTGAAATTTAACACTATTTTTCTCTATTTCAGAGCGAAATTTCTCCTTTTCCCCTTGTCCTCAATCGGCGTTTTTGAAATTGAGAATGACACAATATTTAGCTGAAACACAGTTTTCTCGAACACTGTATGCCATGCGAGGCAGACCTCACCTTGCTTTTGGAGTATAGAAAACCTTTTTTCATTCATACAAAATTCCTTTCCTTTAATTTGCCAAGGGGAAATTTTAAAAAAAAAGGTTTACATATAATGCCTACTAGTTGTGCCAAGCACTCTAGATAGAGATCACTAACTGTAAAGGCCCTCAATTGGCATTTTTGGCATCAAGAATGGCACAATATTAAGTTGAGACATATCTTTTCCAAACATTGTTGCGAGGCGAACCCATGTACTTTGATGATTGTCTTGCACACGTACTTTTGGGGCAGAATTTGGCCTTTTCCCCTTGCCCTCAAGTTATTGCCAAGCTTGCACTAATTTTCTCAATTTTTTGGGGTGGAGTTTTGCCTTTTCCCCTTGCCCCCAACTGGCATTTTTCAATTGCTAGGCCGAAAGTTTATAAAAAAATTGGTTGTTTTCCACGATTTTGCACTACTTTTTCTCTATTTTAAGGCGGAATTTTGCCTTTTCCCCTTGCCCTCAGCCGGCATTTTTTATTAACAAGTTAAAAGTTTGGAAACTAGGGTGTTTTTACATTGTTTTCCTCTATCTTGGGGCGGAATTGGTGTATAAGACTAGGAATTGGTGTGATAGTGGACATAGTTGCACCACAACTAAGTCTATTATAATATTAGGAAATAAAACTTCTATCTTTCAGTAAAACCATAAGAAATAAAGATATGATACTCAAAATCCAAGCTCGGGGTTACATATACTCCCTACTTGGTGTGCCACGTTGAGGAAAAAGATGTTTTAAATATGACAAGTACTCTAGATAGAGATTCCTTTATCGAATTTAGGAACTACATATGGATGATCACTAATTGTAAATGCTTCAGATTCAATTTTGAATCGTTAGTGGTTTATGTATACATCAACAAATTGTGCAATGTCAACTTTAATTAAAAATTTATTATATTTGTAAGATGAGTGCGATTTTGTCAATGTCTTGTTTCAAAGATTGAAATTTATATCGAAAGTTCCTTCTCCTTGTCCTCAACTGGCGTTCTTGATTGCCAAGCGGAATGTTTAGAAAAATTGTTTTTTGTAAACTGTTTTTACATAATTTTTCTCTGTTTTGGGGCGATATTTCTCCTTTTCCCCTTGCCCTCAACTAGCATTTTTGAAAATTGAAAATGGCACGATGTTAAGCTAAGACACAGTTTTCCCAAACACATTGTGTGTGTGTGTGTGTGTGTGTGTGTGTGTGTGTGAGAGAGAGAGAGAGAGAGAGAGAGAGAGAGAGAGAGAGAATAAGAGGCTAATTCTATACATTGATTATCGGCATTGACAAGGCCCAAAGCAAGAAGCCAAGTCCAAGGTTGAAGGCAAGAGAATCCAAGGCAGAGAGTGAGCAAATCCAAGGCAATACGAGTGAATTCGAGGCGACAAAGGCGGAGGAAAATCTTGACTAAATTTGAAGGTTTTCTCTAAACTGTATGCCATTCTCACCTTTGAGTTGACATTTCAAGGTCGAAATGAAAATTTGAAAATTACAATTTTTAGGCGTAAATATCATAATTTGTTAGGTGGGATTACACTAAACCGGTCGTCTTGACATTGCATTTTTCTTTGCATTTCAAGCGTGCGATCACCTTGTGGTGTTCTCAAGGTCAAAATGAAAATCTCAAGGTAAATATTAAATTTTTTTAGGTGGGACTACACTGAGCTGATCTTTTAGAGCACTCTCATAGCCAAATGCTTTTTTCTGAAACATTGATGACGAACGGAACGACCAATTAGGGTAGCCCTCCACTATATTTGGAGATTTTTAAATTAAATTCCTCCAAGTTTCATGCGTGCTATCACCTTGGTGTGAAATTTAGAGATAAATCTCAAAATTTGTAGGTGGTATTGCACTTAAGTTAGGATGCTTTTGTTCAAAACACGGGTGCTTTGAGTTTCAAGGGTGCTATCACCTTGAGGTGAAAGTTTTGAGGTGGATCAAAACTCATAGGTGGATGGCACTAAACTTGGATTTTTTTGTGAGTGTCAATGAGTGGTGGTCTTTTGACAAGGTGTGTTTTCCCTTGGGACCAAAAAGAGAAGCAAAAGCCTTTAATTTGGTGATGGTTCAAATGGTCTCACCTACAGTCAATGTTGTGTGGTTTACTTTATCATGATTGAGATTATTTGGCCATGTTTTTTTAAAAGAAGATATCCATGGATGAAAGTAAACTCTCTATAAATCTTTTTCTTTGCAACATCAAGCTATGTCCTTGAGTCTTTTGACATGTTTGCCCCCTCAAGGCATCTATTAGGAATTGCTTCATCTTTGTAGGTGTGCACCTTCAAACTTAGAATGTCAAAAATAAGACTTTTAAAGGTAACTAGCATGTGACCTGCGTGTTGCTTCGATCATAAAACTTTGAAAGAAGAGTCGCAAAACCGTGGGTTCTCCAAGGGCTTTGTGGTTCTAAAAGCAAAGGCAAGGCCCCATGGCCTAGGTGTCCCTAACATCTTGGATTAGCAACAACTATAGAAAGCCGACTTTAGGACGTGCTCACATGAGGCTCAATTATAAGTAGATTGGGCGGATAACTGAGCCTCCAGAGTGAAGCAGCTCAGTTCTACTATGCTAAGGCTCTTGTAAGTGTGCCAAAATTGGCATAGTTGCAAAGACCTTTCGCATGTACCTTATTTCTTTTGATTTTTTAAAGCTTGCACATATTGACGACGTTGTTTGCACCTCTTTTATATTTTTTAAAGCTTGCACATATTGACGACGTTGTTTGCACCTCTTTGAGAGAGAGAGAGAGAGAGAGAGAGAGACGGTTACATGGCCATGGCAGATGCAACACCACATGTAGAGTAGACGTTTTGTCATGAGGCACATCCAAGGCCAACTGTCGGATCGTGGTTGGAGCTCAACCACCATGTGGTAGCAACGCAGGTTCAGCTCTGGCTCAATCTTTTTGCGCAACCATGGAGTAGGCTCAGTAATCATTGAATTTCTCAAAATAAAGCATAGTAGGAACAATTATCAATTACTGATAAATGTGCCTCGCATGACCACCACCTTAAAGGTGTGGCTTGCTCTATGTAATGTTGCTTTTGTACTGTGTACAATGAGGTTGGGACAACCAAGGAGTGTTTTGTATGTTTACATTCTGTGTGTGTGTGTGTGTGTGTGTGTGTGTGAGAGAGAGAGAGAGAGAGAGAGAGAGAGAGAGGAGAGAGAGAGAGAGAGAAGAGTAGCAAATAATAGATTATGAGGATTATGAGAGTTTAAATCTCTATGCTGTTATTTTCTATTCTTTCTCTCATAGAGATTTAAAATCTCATAATCCTCATAATCTATTATTTGAGAGAGAGAGAGAGAGAGAGAGAGAGAGAGAGAGAGTAGCAAATAATAGATTATGAGGATTATGAGAGTTTAAATCTCTATGCTGTTATTTTCTATTCTTTCTCTCATAGAGATTTAAACTCTCATAATCCTCATAATCTATCTCTCTTAATCTATCTCTCTCTCGCAAATAATAGCATTTGCGAGAGAGAGATAGATTAAGAGAGATAGATTATGAGGATTATGAGAGTTTAAATCTCTATGAGAGAAAGAATAGAAAATAACAGCATAGAGATTTAAACTCTCATAATCCTCATAATCTATTATTTGCTACTCTCTCTCTCTCTCTCTCTCTCTCTCTCTCTCTCACACACACACACACACACACACACCCCAAAAGTGTTACAGTGATTGCTTCAGCTATTTGCTATTCTCTCTCTCTCTCTCTCTCTCACACACACACACACACACACACACACACACACACACACCAAAAGTGTTGCAGTGATTGCTTCAATGTGAGCACCTTGCTTGGCATGGGCAGTCACCACATTTTGATAAAGGGGCCATGTTTTGGTGTCCAAGTAAGCTTTTGATGGTGTGTCACATGTCAATGCCAAGAGGATAATGCATGTTATTTCCCTATGCTCTCACTTTACACCGTTGCATTAAGCTCAATGAAATGGCTAATGAAAAAAAAGAAAGATATGTCTCCGTATTTTTATATGAACCACTATGAAACTTGTCAACTATGTTGTTTAATAGTAAAGAAAGAAGATGTGCAAGAGAAAATTGTATTTTTAGATGGTTGCATGCAATTACTATATTGTCAATATCTATGTATAGCATATTGTTTTATATGAATAATATCTTAGTGGTAGAGTTTAGCGTTCTACTCTTTTTGAGGCATGAAATAAGACACAACCTATGATGCTTTGTGAAAAATTCAGATCCCAGATTCCCACCAGCTTATTTGATTCATGCATGTTATTGCAATGCCAAGAATATTCTAAACCTTCCTCACACTATGTACATCTTGATCTCAAGATAGTAGCTTTGATAAGCAAAAAACAAAACCTTATCAGCTTGCTACCATTTCTCCTTTGTGAATTTGTCTTTGCCACCATCCATTTGATGGATTGTACTCAATCTTTATGGCTATATGGACATGCACATCCATGCTTTGCTATAATTTAGTCCATTTTGATTATAAATTTAACTACCGCAAACCTATTTTGCCATATGTTTTTCCTCTTATGCTTTCATCAAAATGCATTGGCCTCACTATTCGCTTGAATATGTCACCATGCCTCACATGGACCCCTTACATATTGTCATAACCGATAGCGACATGTTTCTTATTCTTTCACATATTGACATAGTGTCATATGAGGTATCTTTTTGGTTATCTCCCTACCTTACCTAATCCCCTATCCCGTTTACTAAGTTCCCTTTTATTCATACACAAGCTTACTATTATCTTTGAGTTATCTTCCCCTTTCTTGAGATAGTACCTGCGTGTAGGCACCAAACTTGGTTTTTCACTTAAATATTTGAGTTCATAGTCCTTAGTTTGCAAAATTTTTCAAGTTCTTCAAAAGACACCTCAGATCCCAAGAGAGTCTAAACTCGCTCTTCATTACATGAGTTTTTTCTTTTAGGGATTTCTATACCAAGAGGGTGTGATCTTTCTATCTTGGTAACACATAGACACTTTCCTATCTTCCTTCCACTTCTAAGCAGGTATCTAACCAGTTTCATTTTTCCTTGCAAACTAAATGGTTCCCACAATATTTCTATAAATTTTTAAAACCTCAAGCTTACCCATTCCAATGGAAGATATGTTGTGAGTGTGTAGAAAGTACCTCCTGCGCCATCCATCGCATAGTTGAGAAAGGCTCAAGAAGATCAGTCACCAATGACACCACTTGTGTGGCAGGGAGCTAAGAAATGTAAGGCTAAAAAGCATAGTCGCAAGGCCAATCTCATCGCATACATAGGAAAAGCAATGAAAGGGAACTAACACAACTGTCATGGGGGCTAGACGCGAGTGCTCTCTATCCCTCTCTCTCTCTCTCTCACACACACACACACACACACACACACACACATACATACGATAGTTGTGGCCACTGAGTTGGGATCAAGAGCCCTAGACTTGTAGCGATGTAGTTCTAACTTCTCTTGCAAGCCAATTTGCCAACCTCATGCTCCCTAACTAGTAGTGGCATGGGAAGAGCGAAGACAACTGTCTCAATTGTCAATGCCTGTGAGGTTCTACATTCCTGAAAAAAGTGGTGCTTCACCCATGCCCACGTGAGAGAGAGAGAGAGAGAGAGAGAGAGAGAGAGAGAGAGAGAGAGAGAGTTTCTTTATGGCCTTCAAAAGGAAAAGTAGAGTAACCCTTTAAGTGACACATGGATGCCTCTAGGGCTCATCTCTCTCTCTCTCTCTCTCTCTCTCTAACACATACACATACACACCAGTGTCCCATGCAAGGTTATAGCAGATTTTCAATAGGCGTGCTTTTCTATGTCTATCATGTTTGCAATAAGCCATGTTTAGTGTATTTTTGCCATAAAAATTGTAAATTTTTTGCTAGAATTCAAGCTTGCCAATGAAGAAAACTGACAAAATTTTGCAAGTTTTAGTGTCAATACTATCAATTCTTCAAATTTCAACCTAAAATTCAAAAGCTTGTTTTATTGTGTAATTTTTTATTTTAAGATTTCTTCGATTAGAAAAAATATTTTTGGCAGGCCCTATTTGAGAAACCCTCTCCCCCCTTTGTGTGTGTGTGTGTGTGTGTGTGTGTGCGCGCACGTGCACGCATGCACGTATGCTCATGCTGTCCCACATAAGGTGTAGGTAGCGCCAATCGACTCTGACCCTTTGTCTAAAGCTACAACATGCAATTGAAGGTGCCAAGTGCAAGATTTTAGCTCAACATTATACAATGCTTGAAATGTTTGAAAGTTCTACATTTTTTGGAAGCTCAACTATAAATTTCAAGGCTAGAAAGGAAAAGGGAGTTCTTTATGCTCCGCACAATCTAGCCTATCAGGAGTAATTTCGATGGCAAAAAATTGTCGGGAAACTTAGAATGACTTGTTAAGGTACAAGTGCAGCTAAACAACATTACATATGGTTTTTTATGCATATAGCAAGGCTATGAGTTATTAATGAAAAGGTTTCATTGTTTGTACCTAGAAGTGATTACTGTTTCACCTTCTATTATGGTTCAAACATTTCAGCAAGGCTTGCAAATGTTTGCAGCTGAAAGTATTTAGTTTCTTTTTAGAACTATTTACATTCCTCTTTGATGTGTACTAGGAGCGTCACATTCGCCATAAGTATTGGCAAGGATGATCATGGATATACAGGTTCGGATCTGTTTTTTGCTAAATGCATGCACACTAGGTGTTATGGGCCCTAGTGTTTAGCAAAAGCTGATTTGGAGTGGCATGCATATTTATCACATTAGTGCTATAAAGCATTTTGCACTCTTTGTGTAGTAACTCTATGAGATTACTTTTGGGTCTACTAATCACCAATAGAGGTCATGGCTTGGTTTGGGGGCTTGTGGATTTTTCAAGTTAACCAAGACAGTTCTTCAAGACATTGTTGTTTGCTCAGAAATGTTGTATGATATTATGATCCCCGTTTACCAGTCATCTGGGACGATTGTCTGTAAACCGTGGGAAAAAACACATCTCAATACTGTCAAAATCCAAAGAGGATATGCAGATTACAAGATACAAGTGTACTTTTGTGCTGAAGGATATACGAAGCGCGTACATTAGCGCCAAGCAATCCAATTAGCAAGAATGTATTGTGCTAGCTGGCGTTGCTTACCTTAAGTTAAAGCATGTTGCGACTAGGTTTGGTGTCTTTATGTATAAGTCAAATTCTCAACCTTGAACACTAGTTATAGTGGGGTTGTTTACTGATGAAATTTGAGAACAACTCAAGGACTTAAACTTGGCTGTGCTAAGTTATGTCAGCAAGTTACTTTCATGGAAAGTGGTACTCTTTCGGGTACATCTTTGTTCTCATAACTCGTTTAGCATGCTCATCTGCGTTCTACATGGAGTCTACACACTATGATTGGATAGGAACCGATAACACAAGATGGTTTCAAAAGGACAACAATGTGGAAAATCAAGATGGTATTCTTGGTTTCATTGAACCTCCTACTAAATCGTGTTCCGGTCAAGCAAACAGATAGATCCATGAAGGATGCCACTGTGGAAAACATTAGTGTGTCATCACTCTTGTTTTCGAGGACAAAAACGCTTCTCCAAGGGGGGAGTCATGTCATGCCAAGGGTAGGACAAGGCAAGGCCAAGGACTAGGATGGACATGCGTTAAGGGGCTTCCTATATTTAGCCAAGCCATGGGCCTCTATAGGACACGGTTGGGAGGAGAATCACACGTTCCAGTTCTCTATGCCTTTCATATACGCCCATCATTCTAGGGCTATCTATCTTTCCATTGTGCACTAAGTAATATACTCTCTATTATGTGCCTTGAGATTCTTTCATCTTCTCCAAGCTGTGTGCGTTTCCCTGCAACCCTTATTCCAACAATTGGTAGTAGAGAAGCCTTGCGTCTTCCCAGGCTTAGTTGCCAGCAACTCCAGCACACGCCTACTCACTTTCTGCTCACTTTCCCTGATTTTAGTGAGCTTCGACGAGCGTTCGCGCAGGTCGACAAAAAGTTCAGGACCACTCGTAAAGCTTAGTCTGCTTAGATTTCTGATTTGGGCTCATTTCGGCCTCTGTTTCCACTATAGGCAGTATTGCACATGCTATTTTGTCATTTTATGCAAAATTTTTGTCAGTACCTTTTTTGTGTAACAAATCCCTTACGACTAGTCTTCTACGGTTTGTGCCATATAGCACGTGTTGTTCTTGCTTCTTTTCTCCTCTTTTCGGGCAGTTTTCACATAAGGTGCAACATTTACCATGGCTGGCAACAACATAGATGTGTTCAAGATGTTTGCTGTTGAGGACAGACTGGATGGGGACAATTACCCTATGTGGGCTTACATGATGCAACAAGTTCTTGTGTCAAAGGGTGTCTCTAATATTGTGCAGGGCATGGATGTCCGTCCTGGTTATGAGGATGTAGGGGATGTTGAGGTTGTGGCAGGTCTTGATGCAAGGATTGCTGCTGTTAGAGTTGTTTTTCCTACGACAGAACAAGCTCGTTGGGATGTAAAGGATGTGCAGGCTCATGCATTGATTACTCCTCACATTCGTTCAGTGAAATATGCAAAACACGCTTGGGATATTCTACTTGGTCTTTATGCAAGCCGCAATGAGGCAAAAATTGCCTTGCTACGTTAAGAGCTGGAGTCGAAGATTATGCATGAGGAAGATGATATGGACACTTTCCTTGTTGGTGTCAAGGATATCAATGAGCAACTTATTTTTGCAGGTGAAGTCATTTCAAAGAGTTCCCTTGTGCAGACTGTTCTTGATGCCTCGCCAGACTCTTACCAGACTTTTGCTAGTACTTGGAGACTCATGACCCAAGGAAATATTGAAGTTGTCAAGTTTGATGCATTGTGCACATTGCTGTTGCAAGAATAACTTTCTAAAAAAAACAGGACTAGACAGCGTGCAGTTGAATAGGCTTTTATTGCTGCTCAAAGAAAGAGTTGTAACAACAATGCAGCCACTTCTTATGGTTGTTCTTTGAGTGGCAAATCACTTGTCCTAATGCTTCTGCTGGTAGTAATTTGTATGGAAATTTTGGTGATAAGGGCAAAAAGAAGATGCATTGCCATTATTGTAAATCTAATGATCACTTGTTCAAGCAGTGTCCTAAGTTGAAGGCCAAAGAGGCTAAGAAGAAAGAGAGTGGTTCCACTACAAATGCAGCTATCGTTGAGTCTTTTGTGAAAGGAGACTGTGATGTTGATGTTGATACAGAATGGGATTTTAATGCAGAGTGTATCTATAATCTTGATGTCCATGATGCATACATGTCACTTGTTGCAGATTCACATGTGTGGTATTTTGATAGTGGTGCTACAAAGCACATTACCTCACATCGTGATTTGTTCACCTCCTTGAGTTTGTCCCTCATGGGAATTTAGTTACTTGTGCCAACAATGCCTCTTATCCGGTTCAGGGAGTTGGAAATATTGTGCTTATTGTTGCAAATGGGAGTTCTTTCACACTTGTTGATACACTTTATGTACCTGGGATCAAGAAGAATCTTTTGTCTATATCTGCACTTGCTAGACTTGGTCTTGTAGTCAAATTTGCGGATGAAACATGTACAGTACATGATCTCAGCTTTCGTGATGAAATTGTTGCATTTGGCATTTTATGCCGTGGGCTGTATAAGCTCACTTTGTATGACAAGTGTGGGTAGAATATTGCAAATGCAGTTTTGGATTCAAAGGCTATTTCAGATGCAAAACTTTGGCATGCATGCTTTCGTCGTCTAAATTTTGCCAGTTTGCTGCATTGCAGAAATTTGATATGGTTGCTTCTTTCCTCTTGAAGCACCTGTCAAACACGTTTGTGAAGGCTGTATTTTGGGTAAGATGCAGCGTTCGAAGTTTCCAAAGGATGGTTTAGTTAGGGCCACATGCAAGTTGCAGCTGTGCATAGTGATGTTTGTGGACCCATGCAAACTCTGTCCTTTTGCAATTACTTTTAGTTTGTGACTTTCATTGATGATTACTCCAGGCATGCATGGGTATTTCCGCTTAAAGTGAAGTCCGAAGTATATATGTGCTTCAAATAACTTTTGGCTATGGGCTAAAAATGTCTCGAAATGTACTATGGGCACTCTTCGTTCCGATCGAGGGGGGGAGTATATGTCTCATGAATTTAATGCATTTTTGGCTATCGAGGGATAAAACACCAATGTACAATGCCTTATAAGCCTCAGAAAAATGGTGTTGCTGAGAGGAAAAATAGGTCACTTACAGAAATGGCACGATGTATGGCCAAAAGTCAAGCTTTGTCGCATTCTTTTTGGCTTGAGGCCATCATTTGGGCCACTTATATACTAAACATGTGTTCTACGAAAGCTTTGCAGTCTATTACTCCATATGAAGCATGGCATGATAGAAAGCCTTCTATTGAGCACATGTGTGTTTTTGGCTGTTTGGCATATGCTTTGGTGCCACAAACACAACACAAAAAATTGGGTGAAAAGGTTGTCAAATGTATTTTTGTTGGTTATAGTGCTAAAATCAAAGGTTATAGGTTGTATCATCTGCAAACAAAGAGTATCTTGGTCTCACAGGATGTTATGTTTGTGGAAGATTTTGTTCAGCCCTTGCTGTCATGTACTAGAGACAGTAATGTTTGCTCACAAGACATTCATGACACTTTGTGCCTCTTTTCAGTGGTGGAAGTTTGAATGTTAATTCCAATGAGGCAAATAGGCTGATGTAAATGTACATGATGTACTTGATGAGGAAAGGGTTGAAAATGAGCAGGCTAGAGGTATGCAAAAATGGCTAGTGCATACATTGCGTGACAATAAATTGGATGCACCTTTTTCTAGTCGTACTCGTTCACGCTCTCGCCATGCATCTTATGCATCAGATTGTTATGCTTTGGATGTCTACCTTACATGATGTTAAGGAACTTCTATCTTTTGATGAAGCATAGAATTCAAAAAATTGGATGACTGCCATGCAATCAGAATATGATGCACTTATAAAAAATGACACATGGACTTTATGTGATTTGCCTCCTGGCAAAAAGGCCATTGGTACGAAGTGGGTTTACAAGTTGAAACGCAAGCCGGATGGTGAGATCGATCGCCATAAGGCTCGACTTGTTGCAAAGGGTTATGCACAACAAAAAGGCATAGATTATGAAGAGACTTTTGCTCCCACTTGTCGTATGACTACTGTGCGTTTTCTATGTGCATTGGCAGCTCATTTTGGTTGGGATGTACATCAATCAGACATTATTAGTGACATATTTGAGGAAGTTTATGTAATGTAGCCTGGTGGTTTTGTCAAGAAAGGACAAGAGGATAAGGTGTGCAAATGTAACAAAGCTTTGTATGGGTTGAAGCAATCTCCTCATGCTTGGTATGAGAAGGCGGACACTCATTTGATCAAACGAGGCTTTCTAATAGTCCAACAAAAAGCACATTGTATGTAAAGCATGAGGGTCATGTACTTCTCATTGTGGTTCTTTATGTAGATGATTTGTTGATCACTGGACCAAATGAGAGACATATTGCTAAATTTAAGGCTGATTTGAATGCTACTTTCAAGATGAAAGATTTGGGATTGTTGCATCATTACTTGGGTATACAATTTAAGCAGTGTGATGGTGGTATTGCCTTGTGTCAAGAAAGTTACATAGAAACATTGCTGTGTAAGTTTGGACTTGAGGATTGGAAACCTATTGCCACTCCCATGGAAACAGGTTTCAAATTGAGTCTTCATGATGTTGGTGATCCTGCAGATGTCACTCTTTACCAAACTTCTATTGGATGCCTCATTTATGTATGCAACATGAGGCTCGATATTCAGTTTGCAGTCTCACAGGTCAGCAGATTTATGCATAGCCTAGGAGGGTCTAAGCATTGGCTGGCTATCAAGAGGATTTTTCGCTACTTGAGTGGCACTTTACATCTTCGCTTGATTTATCCCCAAGGGGGGATCATTGCCTAGCACATCGAGGTGCATTACCACATGTCAGGGAGAGGCTCTCAGCAGGAGAGATTAGCTTGGGTTATGTGCCAACAAAGGAAAACCTTGCAGATCTTTTCACAAAGGCAATGTCTCGTGATAAGTTCGAAGCTTTCTGCAAAGCGTTGGGCTTACTCCCCTTTGTGGACTGATCATGTTCTCACGGCATGGCACTTTCCTTTACTCATGTGCCAGCTCTCGTTCCCCGCATCACTCCAAGGGGGATTTATTACCATATACATGTGGTAGTGATGTGTGTGAACACACTTAGGACCACCCGAGCATTTTTTCCCTCATGAGGAGGGTTTTTCCCCCGTGCATTGTATATAGGCATATCATCTTAGGGCTATTTATCTTTCCATTGCGCACTAAGTCATATACTCTCTGTTGTGCGCCTTGAGATTCCTTTGTCTTCTCCAAGCTGTGTGCGTTTCCCTGCAACCCTAATTCCAACACTATGAACCTTTTGAAATCTTGCCCCCCCGAAGGCACATGTAGCTTTGGAATTGCTTCATCTTTTTAGGTGTTCACCTTGAAAATTAGAATCTCAAAATTAAAATTTTGAGAGGTAAGTCTAAAAATTTGATATGTGGGATTACACTAAACCAATCTTCGAGCACTCCAATACGCAATGATTTTTTCCAAAATGTGAGTGGTAAAGGTGGCAAAGGGAAACCCTTGCCTATATTTGAAGTTCTTTACACCCTAAATTCCTTTGGGCTTTGGAGGTGTTCTTGCTTTCCAGTTGGAATTTAGAGGTGAATTCCAAATTTGCGAGTGAGAATGCACTAAACCTAGGTTTTGAACAATGTTTAAAGGCAAATTATAGCTTTTGAGACAACTGTCTCCCCCCCCCCCCCCCCCCCCCCCCCCCCCCCCCTCTCTCTCTCTCTCTCTCTCTCTCTCTCTCTCTCTCGCTCTCGCATAGCCACTTTTGGCCACGAGCTCTCCTCTATGTCTTTGTAGGTTTTCGCAGCTTCAAATAATCAATTCAAAAGTAAAATTTATGTGGGACTACACTAAACCTAGCCCTTTTTTTGAGCACTTGGATACAAAATATCAATGCTACATTACTTGAGAGCTTGAAGATTTCATTTGGAGTGACTTAATCTATCACCCTGCTAAACATCTCTCTCTTTCTCTCTCTCTCTCTCTCTCACTCTCACACACACACACACACACAGCCACTTTTGAGCACGAGCTACCTCTCTACACCTTTGCACCATAGCCTTCGTGGCCATTGGGACTACTACTACACCTACGTTCTATGATGCTACCATGATGTCTAAATTGATTATACATATTGCACTACTAAAAGAGGTCCAATGGAACCTCATCTCAACATCTCTAAGAATCACGCAAGTGCATGATTCACGCTTATGAGAAAAGCCACTCTATATTTGTTTTTAAACACATGAAATAGGCAATTCATAGCCTTGTGAAGCATAGAGAGAGAGAGAGAGAGAGAGAGAGAGAGAGAGAGAGAGAGAGAGAGAGAGAGAGAGAGAGAGAGAGAGAGAGAGAGAGAGAGAGAACATGCGTGTGGGAGGTGGTGATGTTGCAAATTCTGCCTATAGAGAATGGCATAGAGATGTAGGAAATGGGACTTTGACAATTGGTGCCCCGTCACATGGTGCTTTCTTCATCTTCATTGGATGTATTGATAGGTTGCATCTATTCAAAAATTAATAAAGATGTGGTCCATGCAGAATACTTCAAAGAGTGGACGATCCTTGCTCCGAAAAACTTTGAAGTTGATATTCTCAACGCTAAGGCCCTGTACACAATGAAGGTGATGTTGTGTAATACTTTAGTGATGACTTTGTGGTGGAAAACGTGATGCAAGATCCTTTCTTATACTCTGTGGAGTTTTTAAATAGTCTCACCTTGGGTGGTGGATTTCCAACACATTGCTTGGAGTTGAAAATGAATGCCCCAATAACTCTACTATGGAACATTGATCCAAGTCGAGGTCTATGTAATGGGTCACGCTTGGTGTGCAAGGCATTTCATGCAAGAGTTTTGGAGGCAGAAGTTATTACAGGTACACAGGTTGGCACTCGGGTTTTCATCCGTCAAATATGTTTTGTGCATTCTGGTACAAAGTTGCCATTCATTCTTAAACGGAGACAGTTTCTAGTTAGATTAGCTTTTTGTATAACGATAAATAAGTCACAAGGACAAAGCATTTCCATGTTGGGCCTATACATGGTGACATCGATCTTCACTCATGGACAATTTACGTTGCATTATCATGTGCACGTTTAGCCGCTAAAGTGAAGATTCTCCTACGTGACGTTGATGTGAACGGAACAACTGAACAACAAACATTTTGTACCATGAGATATTAAACAATGCCATATGAAGGTTCCAATTCTTCTTTTTGTATGATGATAAATAAGTCACAGGGCCAAAGCATTACCATGTTGGGCCTATACTTGGTGATACCGGTATTCACTCATGGACAATTGTATGTTGCATGATCACGCGCGCATGTTCAATTGTTGGAGTGAAAATTCTCCTACATGACGTTGATGTAATTTACAAAACAATTGCAGTAACAATAAACATTATGTACCATGAGATATCAGTTAATGCCATAAGAAGGTTCCAATCCTTCTCATCATTGTCTTCTTCTTTGTATATGTTTCAAATCATAAAATATTTCATGAATTAATTTTCTACATCTCTCCATAGCATATTCTAAACTATGTCATGTGAAGTTTTTGTTCCTTCTCACATTGTCTATTTTTTGGTTTCCATTTGGGCATATAGATCATGGATTAAATTTCTTACATCTCTGTGGGTCCTTTCTATTAAATGTAGAAGATCATCCACATTCTGGTATGTTTTTGTCCACCATTAAGATATTATGTGGAGACTTATTGTGTTATCTTTGGGACCTTGATTTTCTTTTCCATTATTTTAAGCAGAGCCACGTTTTTGGTGTGCGCCTTTGCCGCACTAAAAATTGTTAGTACCATCCGCAAGCACTACAAGATCAGGTGTGTGTGCATGAAATCAGGAATTCACTTGGCATAAAGTAAGATTCATGGTTCTTTTGTTTCCTTATGTGTTACTCACCTTAGGAAGTTGCCATCTATTGATATTTTTACATTGCGTATTTTGGCATACTCCTCCGACTTTGAGTACGGTGTCTACTCAATAAGGAAGGAGTGTGTGTCTTCCCAAGATGAAGATGATGCTCAATGGTTTGCTAGATATGAAGGATACTCCGTTCCCAATGATTGGGAGTACCTCCAGAGTTCTAGGTTGGCTGAGTTGATCTACCAAATCTACTTGCCTAAACAACTTGCATGTTTGGTAGTACCATATATAGCTGCAACAACTGGTACGTGTAAATTGTTGTGTTTGGTGCTTCAATTGTATTATTTCAAAAAAAGTTTTCCCTTTTTACTACTTTTGTTTGTTAATCCAGGAGATAATCAACCTTGGAATGGAAAAACGGTCCTTAATTTAGTAATGGAGAAACTCCAAGCTTATTGCCAATTGCATGATGAAGCGAGGTACGTCGATATTGCCTCTTAGATCATTTGTGGCACAATAGTGTCCTTGATGTAGGAATGGAGAAACGCCAAGCCAATTGCCAATTGCATGATAAAGCGAGCTACGTTGACATTGCCTCTTAGCTCATTTGTGGCACAATAGTGACCTTGATTGTGTTTGTTTCTATGACAAACATATCAACAACTTTGCCATGCTTGTGATCCATTTTAGGCAATGTTCCCTGAAAATCTGGATACATTTCTAAATGTCTTGGTGTTTATTATGACTTTGTTATTCTATGCAATAGAGTTTTCCACTTGCGATTTGAGTTTGAGAGATCCAAGATATTAGGCTCATATCTTAGAGATCTTTGTGTGTGTGTGTGTGTGTGTGTGTGTGTGTGTGTGTGTGTGAGAGAGAGAGAGAGAGAGAGAGAGAGAGAGAGAGAGAGAGAGAGGTGCAATAAGGAAGAGAGAAAATCATGCATGTTGCTTGAGGAGAACTCTAAAGTCTCTCTGTGTCTTTTTCTGAACTTGCACCTGTTATTCTTTGTGTAGATTATGTTTTTTGTATGATAAGATGTTATGTTCGTAATATTGTGCAAGGAATTGCTTCCTTCGTGGTAGTTGACACATAGTTCAACTTTATATGCATTGTGATGTACTGTTTAATGGTACAACTATGGAAAACACTAATAACAATGCCATCGTTGAGACTGACTTTGATGGTATTGAGTCCACTCCTTCAAGATTTGCCAATGTTTTAGAGGCAAGAGAAGTGCTCGATGCGTGGGACCTCTTTTATTAATCATGTGGTAAAAATGATGGGAATCATGAACTCATGGCTACATTATGGGACTTCTTTGCCCGTTGTGAGTCTAAGCAGTTGGACTTTGAACAACACTTGGAATTTCTTTTGGACGTGGCTTAGCAAGCCAATGGCCAACAAATTATAGACCTTCACAATGAGGTGCGTTTATGTGCACAACACTTCAATGGAGGAATGACCCAGGTTGAGGAGAACCAATTCAACATGCTAGTGCACATGGAGCAAAAATTTGAATCAATGCAAAGCTCACACATGCCCAATAGGGAAATACAGGTCTAGATTGATGCACTTAAGGAACATGTCCTTGCTCTAGAATGAGAAGTAACCTGGCTCAAGGTCCACGTGAATCGATTGAATGCGTTGATGACAAAGATGGCTCGAGCTTCTGATGGCCGTGCCATATAGCATGTACTTTTGTGTGTTAATTTGATTCATTGTCTTGATGTACTAAAGCATACCTTGCTTTGAACTATGTTGGTAGGATAAATTAGTGAACATGTTGTTTTGTTTGGTTTTATACTTGTGTTGCTTGATCTACATGGCATGAAGCCATAGAGTATACTTAAATGAAGTTTTGAGACCTTGATTGAGATGACATTTCTTGTCAAAATAATATGAAGTACTTGTTACCATATACATGTGGTAGTGATGTGTGTGAACACACTAGGACCGCCGGGGCATTTTTTCCCTCTTTAGGAGGTTTTTTCCCCCGTGCATTGTATATACGCCCATCACTCTAGGGCTATCTATCTTTCCATTGCACACTAAGTAACACACTCTCTATTGTGTGCCTTGAGCTTCCTTCGTCTTCTCCAAGCTGTGTGTGTTTCTCTGCAACCCTAATTCCAACAATTGGTATCAGAGCAGGTCACGTCCTCCCGGGCTTAGTCGCCAGCTGCTCCAGCACACGCCTGCTCATTTCTCCGATTTCAGTGAGCTTTGGCGAGCGTTCGCAGGTCGACAAATATTTTGGGATAGCTCAAAGAGCTAGGTCTGCTCAGAATTTTGATTTGGGCTCATTTCGGCCTCCGTTTCCACTATGGGCAGTACTGCACAGGCTATTTCGTCATTTTGTGCAGATTTTCTGTCAGTGCCGTTTTCTGCATAACAGGTGCCTTATAGTCTTCTACGGTTTGTGCTATATAGCACAAGTTGTTCCCGCTCCATTTCTCCTGTTTTCGGGCAGTTTTCACATCAGGTGCAGCATTTACCATGGCTGACAACAACAACACAGATGTGTTCAAGATGTTTGCTGCTGAGGACAGGTTGGATGGGGACAACTACCCTATGTGGGCTTATATGATGCAACATGTTCTTGTGTCAAAAGGTGTCTGGAACATTGTGCAGGGCATTGATGTACGTCCTGGTTCTGAAGATGTAGGCGATGTTGAGGATGTTGAGGTCTTGCTGCAAGGATTGCAGCTGTTAGAGTTGTTTTGCCTACGGCAGAACAAGCTCGTTGGGATGTTAAGGATGGGCAGGCTCATGCATTGATTGCGTTGTCTGTGAAGCGCACCATTATTCCTCACATCCGTTCAACAAAATCTGCAAAACAGGCTTGGGATATTCTAGCAGGTCTTTATGCAAGCCGCAATGAGGCTAAAATTGCTTTGCTGTGTAAAGAGCTAGAGTCGAAGATTATGCATGAGGAAGATGATATGGACACTTTCCTTGCTAGTGTCAAGGATATCAATGAGCAACTCATTTCTTCAGGTGAAGTCATTTCGGACAGTTCCCTTGTGCAGACTGTTCTTGATGCCTTACCAGATTCCTACCAGACTTTTGCTAGTACTTGGAGACTCATGACCCAAGGAAATCCTGAAGTTGTCAAGTTTGATGCATTATGCACATTGCTGTTGCAAGAGTCACTTTCTAGAAAAAACAGGACTAGGCAGTGTGCAGTTGAACAGGCTTTTATTGCTTCTCAAAGAAAGGGTGGTAACAGTAATGCAGCCACTTCTTATGGTTCTGCTGCGAGTGGCAAAAATTCTGTTCCTAATGCTTTTGGTGGCAGCACATCGTCTGGCAATTCTGGTGATAAGGGCAAAAAGAAGATGCGTTGCCATTATTGTAAAGCCAATGATCACTTGATCAAGTCATGTCCTAAGTTGAAGGCCAAAGAGGCTAAGAAGAAAGAGGGTGGTTCCACTGCAAATGCTGGTTCCACTACAAATGCAGCCATTGTTGAGTCTTCTGTGAAAGGAGATTGTGATGCTGATGTTGATGCAGAATGGGCTTTTAGCGTAGAGTGCACTTACAATCCTGCTGTCCATGATGCATGCTTGTCAGTTGCTGTAGATTCACATGTGTGGTATTTCGACAGTGGTGCTACAAAGCACATTACCTCACATCGTGAATTGTTTACCTCTCTCGAGTCTGTCCCTCATGGGAATTCAGTCACTTGTGCCAACAACGCCTCTTATCCAGTTCAGGGAGTTGGAAAGATTGTGCTCACTGATGCTAATGGCAGTTCCTTCACACTTGTTGATGCACTTTATGTACCTGGGATCAAGAAGAATCTCTTGTCTGTATCCGCACTTGCTAGACTTGGACTTGTAGTCAAATTTGTGGATGACAGATGTACAGTTCATGATCTCAGTTTTGGTGATGAAATTGTTGCATCTGGGCTTTTGTGCTGTGGGTTGTATAAGCTCACTTTGTATGACAAGTGTGGACAAAATTTTGCAAATGCTGTTGCAGATTCAAGGGCTATTTCAGATGCAAAACTTTGGCATGCACGTTTTGGTCATATGAATTTTGCCAGTTTGCTGCGTTTGCAGAAATCTGATATGGTTGCTTCTTTGCCGCCTCTTGAAGCACCTATCAAACATGTTTGTGAAGGCTGTATTCTGGGTAAAATGCAGCGTTCTAAGTTTCCAAAGGATGGTTCAGTTAGGGCCACATGCAGGTTGCAGCTTGTGCATAGTGATGTTTGTGGGCCCATGCAAACTCCGTCCTTGGGCAATTACCTGTACTTCATGACTTTCATTGATGATTACTCCAGGCATGCATGGGTATTTCCGCTTAAAGCGAAGTCTGAAGTTTTTATGTACTTCAAACAATTTTTGGCTATGGCTGAAAATGTCTCAAAATGTACTATGGGCACCCTCCGTTCTGATCGAGGGGGGAGTATATGTCTCATGAATTTAATGCATTTCTGGCTAGTCGTGGGATAAAACACCAATGTACAGTGCCTTATACACCTCAGCAAAATGGTGTTGCTGAGAGGAAAAACAGGTCACTAACGAAAATGGCACGATGTATGGTCAAAAGTCAAGCTTTGCCGCATTCTTTTTGGCTTGAGGCCATCATGTGTGCCACTTATGTACTTAACAGGTGTCCTACGAAAGCTTTGCAGTCTATTACTCCATATGAAGCATGGCATGATAGAAAGCCTTCTATTGAGCACATGCGTGTTTTTGGCTGTTTGGCATATGCTTTGGTGCCACAAGTGCAGCGCAGAAAATTGGATGATAAGGCTGTCAAATGTATTTTTGTTGGTTATAGTGCTGAAAGCAAAGGTTACAGGTTGTATCATCCACAAACAAAACGTATTCTGGTTTCACGGGATGTAGTGTTTGTGGAAGATTCTGTTCAGCCCTTGCTGTCATGTACTAGAGACAGTAATGTAAGCTCACAGGACATTTATGACACTTTGTTGCCTCTTTTCAGTGGTGGAAATACGAATGTAAGTTCCAATGAGGCAAATGTACAGCCTATGGGGGTTTCTGAAAATGTTTTAGAATAGCCTATACTGATGCAGATGTACATGATGTACTTGATGAGGAAAGGGCTGAAAATGAGCAGGCTAGAGGTATGCCAAAATGGCTGGTGCACACTTTGCGTGACAGTAAATTGGATGCACCTTTATCTAGTCGTACTCGTTCAGGCTCTCGCCATGCATCTTATGCATCAGATTGTTATGCTTTGGCTGTGTCTAGTTTACATGATGTTGAGGAGCCTTGTCTTTTGATGAAGCACAAAATTCAGAAAATTGGATTGCTGCCATGAAATCAGAATATGATGCACTTATAGAGAATGACACATGGACTTTATGTGATTTGCCTCCTGGCAAAAAGGCCATTGGTACGAAGTGGGTTTACAAGTTGAAACGCAAGCCGGATGGTGAGATCGATCGCCATAAGGCTCGACTTGTTGCAAAGGGTTATGCACAACAAAAAGGCATAGATTATGAAGAGACTTTTGCTCCCACTTGTCGTATGACTACTGTGCGTTTTCTATGTGCATTGGCAGCTCATTTTGGTTGGGATGTACATCAATCAGACATTGTTACTGCTTTCTTGAATGGTGACATATTTGAGGAAGTTTATGTAACGCAGCCTCGCGGTTTTGTCATAAAAGGACAAGAGGACAAAGTGTGCAAATGTAAGAAGGCTTTGTATGGGTTGAAGCAATCTCCTCGTGCTTGGTATGAGAAAGCTGACACTCATTTGGTTAAACGAGGCTTTCATAACAGTCCAACAGAAAGCACATTGTATGTAAAGCGTGAGGATGATGTATTTCTCATTGTGGTTCTTTATGTTGATGATTTGCTGATCACTGGACCAAATGAGAGACATATTGCTGAATTTAAGGTTGATTTGAATGCTACTTTCAAGATGAAAGATTTGGGGCTGTTGCATCATTACTTGGGTATACAGTTTAAGCAGTGTGATGGTGGTATTGCCTTGTGTCAGAAAAGTTACATAGAGACATTGCTATGTAAGTTTGGACTTGAGGATTGCAAACCTATTGCCACTCCCATGGAAACAAGTTTGAAGTTGAGTCTACATGATGCTGGCGATCCTGCTAATGTCACTCTTTACCAAACTGCTGTTGGCTGCCTCATTTATGTATGCAACACGAGGCCAGATATTCAGTTTGCAGTCTCGCAGGTCAGCAGATTTATGCATAGCCCAGGGTCTAAGCATTGGCAGGCTGTCAAGAGGATTTTCCGCTACCTTAGTGGCACTTTACATCTTGGCTTGTTTTATCCCAAGGGGGGATCATTGCCGCCAGACTTACATGCTTTTTCGGACTCAGATTGGGCTGGTTGTTTTGACACGCGAGTGTCCACAAGTGGTTTTTGTTTCATGCTTGGCAGTTCATGTATATCATGGTTGAGCAAGAAGCAACCTACTGTGGCCACTTCGAGTTGTGAGGCTGAGTACAGGGCAGTCTTCACAGCTACGGTTGAGTGTGTATGGCTCAGACGCCTTATGGCTGACTTGGGTGTTGGACAGGACACTGCCAACACTATCTACACTGACAGTCAGAGCGCATTGGCAGTTGCGAGGAACCCAGTTTTTCATGCTCGCACAAAGCACATTGAGGTGCATTACCACTATGTCAGGGAGAGGCTCTCAGCAGGAGAGATCAGCTTGGCTTATGTGCCAACACAGGACAACCTTGCAGATCTTTTCACAAAGGCATTGTCTCGTGAGAAGCTTGAAGCTTTCCGCAAAGCTTTGGGCTTACTCCCCTTTGTGGACTGATCCTGTCCTCAGGGCATGGCACTTCCCTTTACTCATGTGCCAGCTCTCGTTCACCGCATCACTCGAGGGGGGATTTGTTACCATATACATGTGGTAGTGATGTGTGTGAACACACTAGGACCGCCGGGGCATTTTTTCCCTCTTTAGGAGGTTTTCTCCCCCGTGCATTGTATATACGCCCATCACTCTAGGGCTATCTATCTTTCCATTGCACACTAAGTAACACACTCTCTATTGTGTGCCTTGAGCTTCCTTCGTCTTCTCCAAGCTGTGTGTGTTTCTCTGCAACCCTAATTCCAACAGTACTACCTTTGCGGCTTGGATACATAAGGTAGCATGTTGTTAGAAAAGATACTTCAATCATTACAACTGTGCTTAGCTATGTGAGCTTCAAGATTGCAATGAAATACTTGGAAGCTTGATAGATTCCATGATGTTTTTCCACTATCTAGATTTCATTGTGAAAGTTATCTTTAGGTTTACAAGTAAAAATTGTCTTACTCCTTTAGATTTGGTTCATGTTTTGCACTCTCAAATAATTGGGTAGCACTTTCCAGACCCCATTATTAGTTTGTAATGACCATTGTAGACAACTTCAGACTGGGGTCATGCACATCAAACCACTTCAATGGGATATTTTATTGTATTGATGCATATGCACGTGCTTAAAGTTTGTTTTCTCTTTGCAAACAACAAAATTCCTCCTATGAAACCCTTTGCTTTTGGAAATTAGGGACCATTGGGACCCTATTATGACATGTATCCACAAAGTATGTATAATGTATCCTAATTGTGGAAGGTTCAAACAACACGATAGAGTTTGTGGGATTATTTTTACAAAAGGGCCATTGATGTATAATAGTAGGGAATGAATGTTATTATAGTTATTATATATTATCAATTGAAACTCCACCAAAGCATCCTTTGCCACTAACTATTTTGTTTGTTTCCTAAGAGTTTTGGCATTTTGCATGGAGTGGACAATGTAAATCA
This sequence comes from Adiantum capillus-veneris, assembly GCF_014529385.1. Classification (NCBI taxonomy): domain Eukaryota; kingdom Viridiplantae; phylum Streptophyta; class Polypodiopsida; order Polypodiales; family Pteridaceae; genus Adiantum; species Adiantum capillus-veneris. The sequence goes on along the minus strand of NC_140934.1, from coordinate 163,053,099 downwards.
TAAATAAGATCTTTCGGTGTTTGGAGGTTTATTGGTATTGCATTTGAAGTTATTTTTTTTCAAAAAGGCATTAGAATCCCAAAACTACGTGTTGCCTATGTTTTAAGTTGTTGCATATGCGCGATATTTTTCATGTTTTTTCATCTCATTATGTGAAAATGTTGAAATTTTATGGCTTATGTACACATAAATGATTAGATCTTGGCGGCTCTTTATGCATGTCTATGAGTGATCGAGAACTAAGATTTTGTTACAAATTTAAGAGTTTCAATGGTATTAATGGTGTGCTCTTTTGGTTTCAACCAACATATGGATCACATACTATAGTTGCTATGTTGATTCAATTCTATATATACTTCGATTCCCATGAAAAGCTTATGTTATGATGTTTCTTGGATGGGGTTGAAATGTTGTATTTATAGATGCCACATCAAAGAAAGTTGTGCAATTATGTCGCACGTGTGAAAGCAAGGGACTTGTCGTACACTGTGTGCGAGCCACAAATGGCTGCAAGCACACAACCAACTTAATTTAGCAAGCTCAAGAGAGCAAGGGTGTATCACTCACTATCCTACACTCGCTTTCGTGGAGGATTCCTCACCGCAAAGAAGAGGGAGCTACCACCGTGCCGCGCTCAACCGCCTCGCCGCCGCCGTGCCATCACAATGCTCGATCACACTCACACACACACACATACACACACACACACTCTCTCTCTCTCTCTCTCTCTCACACACACACACACACGCACACACACGCACACACACACACACATACACACACACACACAAACATAGACACACACACACAAGGAGATGAAGAAGAAGATGGAGATGGAGCAAGATCGCTCTTCAATTGCACAAATGAGAGAACGAGTGATTTTTAGGTCTAGGTCAATTTTATATGAGCTCGTCCACTCACACTTGGATGCCCATCATGCTTAGCCAACTAACCCTTGAATGTTCCAGTTAGAGTGCACCTCTCATCGGCGATCACTCTTACCCTTTTCCTATTGGACCGACAAGCCGGCCCATGACTACTAGAAGTGGATGCTGGTGGTTAACATGCCCCCTTCCTGATGTAGATTCCGCCCTCGGAATATAACTGTGCAGCATCGAGATCCACTATAAGAGTACTTGTAGCAAAAGAAAAACAACATTGTGAAAGCTCAAAGGCAGCATGTGCAAGCATGCAACAAGTGAGATGCATATTAAGATATGTTAGGTTGACTCTAAGAGAAGTACACAGGAGATAGGGCTAAAGTAAGTATTAGATTGATCCACGTTAATTAAAAAATGTCAACTAAAGAGTAGTTAACCCTAGGAATGCTCGTCGGGGTCTAAAGACTAGTGATCTTGTCACTTATACCACTTAAGTGTGATCAACATAAAATACAAGGAAGTTTATGCTATTTGCTTTCTCTTTTTTTGTTGTTGTCATAGTTGCTACAAGTAGCTGGGGAACTCGAGGTCTCAAATACTAGCAGCTGGGAGACTCGAGGTCTCAAATACCAGCTTAACACATGGACTTCCACAACACAAGTCACACTTAGGTGGAAGAAGCTAGAGAGAACTATATCCTCATAGCCTAAAACATTACTAAAGTTACTACAATTAATAGACTATTTAGGAATTAAAGTCAGCAATTATGTGGCCTAGTTTAGCCTAAGGTCCTGATACCTACTTAAAGACAACTAATAGACCAAACTCAAAGAGAAGAACAAGGTACTAGAAGTTTGAAAAAATTATAGCATCTAAATTGGCAATGTCACAATTTCATAAATTTTATGCATTGTTAGAAACTCAAATGACAAGATGCAAACATGTAACGGTGGAAAGTATAGATAAAAGGAAGTAGTACACTTGATATAATGGAAAAAATCCGTTGTAACATGTAAACATCCATTGTCATTGTCCTTCGAAGGCATCCTTATGTAGTCACAAACTGCACAATAGTCACCACCAAACATCCACCTTTCAGAGACACATCAATGGTGGGAAAAAAGAACTTTGCTAATCACTAAATTCTAAAAAAAAAACACTCTTATTGTGCTAATCCTATCTACCCTCCATTACTCAAGTGATGAGGATCAAAGTACGTGGAGGTTGGAGAGCTCGATCGGTAGCTCTAAGGCTAAACTGACATCCTCATCATCAAGTTAGGTGTAATCCTCTTTGGTAAGGCCGTGTGTCTCGTCTGTCCAATCACCATTATCGTCCTCATGCTCTTTCGTGCAGAATAGTAATAGGAATGTCACGAGGCGTGCATACTCATCCTAGGCAAAAGGGTAAACTTGGGCAATTGGGCGAACTTCCTAGATAGAATAGGGATTCGTCGTAGTCAAGAGGTGGACCAGCCACTTTAACTCCTCAACATTTTTCTCACAAGCGAGTGTTTCAACCGGATCCCATTAAGAGGAAATATGAGGATAACATAAATGCATTACTTGGGACAGGTAAAAAGAATATTCGTAAGAATCAGCCAGATTTGTGGACACAAATAGAGGATGGTTAGGTGTTTGATGACATAGGTTTCTATTTTAGTGTACTTGATGTGACATGTGTAGGTGTGGGTCAATGATTTTGACTAGTATTGTGCAAACTCGTTTGCTAATTGCTCTTGCTCTTTACTTTCTGAAAAAGAAAAACAAAATATGGTGGTTAGTTACTATATATCTATATATATACAATCCCTAAAATTGGAAAGCTCAAGGGTCAGGGAAAGAAGGGTAAGAGGGAAATAATTCAATAGGTTGACGTGAATGAAGACTCCCCCCTTCCTTGGGTAGATCATACTTTAAAAGGATGTCGTCACCTTTTGGAACCAGTTATTCCAATTGGTAATAGGTGAGGATTTTAACCAATAGTTCTCTATTACCTTGGGTGCCTCATCGAGTTGCAAGGGTGGTAAGGTACTCTCCCATGAACGAACTTGAAGTAGTGCATCAGGTAATAATTGAACAAAGGGAGGTGTCGAATCTTTTGTAGCTTCATGGAGGCTGCCTATGGTAGGTGGATGTTGTGTAGAAGCTTTTACCTCTATGGATGCATTACATGAGGAGCTAGAAGCTTCATGGAACTCCCCCTTTCCTGAGCTAAGCCGAATAGATTGGTTTTGCCTTGGAACTCAAACTAGCTATGGAGTGTGTAGCATTCTGTGATCTTTCCCTTCCCACAGTCTTCCATTGTCTTTGGAATCACAAGGTTTGACTCACATGGTTTCGTAGTGGATAAGGAAGGACACGATTTACATTTAGGTATCCAAATTTGATCATTTCCATCATAGTAGCCTTGGGCTTCTAATAGTTGTTTGGGAATCCAACACAATTTGGTTTTCATCTTCTTAACCTGAGTGGACGCCTTCCTTTGAGGTTTCCTTTGTGAATAAACTTGAACCATAGGGGAGTCCGATAACGATATCTTGGGGACCCATTAATATATGTACCCTTGGTCAGATAACGTGGAGCCTTTGATGTAGCACTATCTGTCGTAGCCATGGAAGTTGAAGCTTTAGAGGGTTGTGCTATTGGCAAGGATGTTGTGACTTTTTGGATTGGCAATATTTTGTTGTTTTTTGTGTTATATGAAGAGGTGAGATTTCAGGTGTTATTCCTTGAGCCATAGGGCCATGAGTTGGTTTCTACGTCGTGATACTCCCGGTCTCCCAATCAATGTTACATTTGACTGCAGACATCCACTTGCACCCCAGGTTTATATTACCCTCAATAGTACCAACAGGCATGACCAAAAAGCTTAGAACCACGGTTCCATTGTCATAAATAACAGGAGTGTGTAGGATTCCAAAAACAGTGGTCTTCTTCTTATTGACACCCTTGACTTGGATGGTGCTTGTGGATAGGGGTGGTTTTCCTAGTTGACACCAAACTCCATAGGATAAAAAATTATGTTGAGCTCCTGTATCCAATAATGCGTTATACAGTACTCTCCTATAGAGGCTATTTAGTTCAATTGGATATCGTAGAAGTGGCTCAGATTCCAATAAATCATCATCAATGTCTTTTAAAAACACTTCCGTGATTCCCAGATTAGCCTCTCGTTGGCGTCTAAGATGTTGTTGTCTTTCTCGAGCCTCAACTCTTGCTTGGATCTTTTTAAGCTCTGCCTGTTCTTTGGCGGCTTTCTTTTGATGGATGGCTTGTAACTCTTCCTAGCTTAGAGGATCATAGTACCTTTTGAATTTAATCCCATTGAGGAATCCAATGGTTTGAACTGTCTCCACACAAATGGTACCTTGCGGTGTAATTTCACATACTCGATATGGTCCTTTTCCCGCATATTTCAACTTTTTCTTTTCATTACGCACTCCATACATAAGGACTTTATCACCAACATTGATATCTTTGTTCTTTAGATGACGGTCAAACCATTTCTTCCTTCTATCTTTCTCCGCAAGTGCATTTTGCACAGCCAGTTGTCTTTCTTCATCTAGCCTCTCAAGGATGTATAAGCGCTTAACTAAAGGGTTACCATCCCAACCTTCTTATGAAGCTACACGCAGATTAGGAATTACAAACTCCCATGGCATAACTGCTTCTTGGCCATATACCATTTTGAATGGTGTACAATTAATAGCCACTTTGTAAGAAGTACAATAAGCCCATAGAGCTGATGTAAGCTTTAAATCCCGATCTGCATGATGAGTTGATGTGAGTTCTTTTATCACTTCATTTATAAAATGGGTTCCATTGTCACTCACAAGTTCAAAGGGGCATCCAAAACGTGTGATAATGTTCTGAAAGAGGATCTTAGTTGTTGTCTTTGTATCAGCTTTTTGTGTTGATTTTGCTTCAGCCCATTTGGTCACATAGTGGGTAGCTACAATGATATATCATGATTGATTGTTACGTGCAGTCAGACTAATTGGACCTACAAAGTCTAAGCCCCACTTTTCAAATGGTTGGGCTACCTTGATGGGATCTAGAGGCAACTTGTCCTTCCTTTGTGGCTTCTTAAAGCGTTGGCATTCATCACATCCCTTCGCAAAAAGTGATGCATCCTTGAATAAGGTAGGCCACCAATAGCCTGATTGCAACACCTTTCTAGCTGTTAGTTCCCCTGAGAAATGTCCTTTGGCTATACCCATGTGGGCTTCTTGCAGTATGTATAAATACTCATCCGCACGGGCACAACATCTTAGAATCTCATCCTTCCCTAGCCCGTAGAGAGTTCCTGCAATGAGAGAATAAGGTTCACATTCTTTTAACAGTTTTCGAGCTATGTCCTTGAGAAGCTCTTTGGGTGGAAAATTGTTAACTAAAAAGTTCACAATCTTCTCACTCCATTCAGGCATGGTCTCGACTAGAAATAAGGAAGTATTAGGCGAATCATCATTGACTCCAGTAGGGGCTTCACCATTGGGGTGGGTATGCAAGACAAATGATCCTCCATGACATGTCTTTTACCAGGTCTCACCACAACGATAAAATCAAACTCAAGGAGAATTAACAATCATCGTGTAATTCTTTCCATGGAACAAGGTTTATTTACTAGATACAACAAGGCTTGATGATCCACATAGAAAACAAACTTGTTGGCCAGAAGGTAGTAGCAAAATTTCTTCACTGCGTAAATCATACCTAAACCTTACCACTCTATAGTGGTGTAGTTTCTCTCGGCATCGTTCCATTAATGACTTGCAAAGCTAATGGGGTAGTCAAATTTATGTTCTCCTGGTTGAGCTAGAACACACCCAATAGCAAAGTTTGATGCATCAATATGCACATGGAAAATTATATTCCAATCGGGCACTCATAGAATGTGAGCGCTTGTCAAGGTCTTTTTCAATGACTCATAAGCATGGTCACACTTCACGGTCTAGTGGAACTCAATAAGAAGCTTGTACAAAGGACGAGCTATCTCGGTAAAGTTTAAAATAAAACGTCGTAATAACCAACATGGCATATGAACCTTTGAACTCCTTTATATTTTGTAGATGATGGCAATTTGGCAATGGCTTTAATTTTGCTCTCATCTGTGGAAATCCCATTTTTGGACACTATATGCCCTAAAATGACTCCATGTTTAGCCCAAAATTGGCATTTGAAAGGGTTTAAAGAGATGGGATACAATCTGCACTTCTCAAACACTTTTTGTAAGTATGATAGATGTTCTTTTCAAGAGGAATAAACACAAAGGTCATCTAAGAAAGCTTTGCAAAACTCCCTCAAATATTCTCTAAAAGCAGTGTTTATTAATGTTTGAAAGGTAGTAGGGACATTGGTTAAGCCAAAAGCCATAACACAAAATTAGAATACTCCAAATTCGGTTATGAAAGCCATTTTAGCTTGGTCCTCAGGGCAATTGTGATTTGATTGTATCTAGAGCACCCATCTAAAAAGCTATAAGCTTCCTTTCCTGCAACTCTTTCAAGCACATGTTCTAAATATGGCAAGGGGTAATGGTCCCTCCTAGTGGCAGCATTGACCTTCGTGAGATCCACGCTCACTCTGAGTTTCCCATTCTTTTTTGGCACAATCACTATTAGAGAAACCCATTCTGAGTGCTCAATAAGGTATATGAATCCTCATTTCACAAGCTTTTCAATCTCTTCTTGAACAATCTTTGCATATTTAGGATCCATTGGGTAGGATCGTTGCTGGAACTGGTTTAGCCATGCTATTCATGGGGATTGTGTATTGCACCATGGTGTTGGAATTAGGGTTGCAGAGAAACGCACACAGCTTGGAGAAGACGAAGGAATCTCAAGGCACACATTAGAGAGTGTGTTACTTATTGTGAAATGAGAAGATAGATAGCCCTAGAGTGATGGGCGTATACACAATGCATGGGGAAAAAACCTCTTAAAGAGGGAAAAAATGCCCTGGTAGTCCTAATGTGTTCACACACATCACTACCACATGTATATGGTAACAAATCCCCCTGGAGTGATGCGGTGAATGAGAGCTTGCACAAGAGTAAAAGGGAAGTGCCATGCTCTGAGGACATGATCAGTCCACAAAGCGGAGTAAGCCCAAAGCTTTGCGGAAAGCTTCAAGATTCTCACGAAAGAATGCCTTTGTGAAAATATCTGTAAGGTTGTCCTGTGTTGGCACATAAGCCAAGCTGATCTCTCCAGCTGAGAGCCTCTCCCTGACATAGTGGTAATGCACCTCAATGTGCTTTGTGCGAGCATGAGAAACTGGGTTCCTCGCAACTGCCAATGCGCTCTGACTGTCAGTGTAGATAGTGTTGGCAGTGTCCTGTCCAACACCCAAGTCAGCCATAAGGCGTCTGAGCCATACACACTCAACCGTAGCTGTGAAGACTGCCCTATACTCAGCGTCACAACTAGAAGTGGCCACAGTGGGTTGCTTCTTGCTCAACCATGATATACATGAACTGCCAAGCATGAAACAAAAACCACTTGTGGACACTCGCGTGTCGAAACAACCGCAAAACAACTAGCCCAATCTGAGTCTGAAAAAGCATGTAAGTCTGGAGGCAATGATCCTCCCTTGGGATAAACCAAGCCACTAAGGTGGCAAAAAATCCTCTTAACAGCCTGCCAATGCTTAGACCCCAAGCTATGAATAAATCTACTGACCTGTGAGACTGCAAACTAAATATCCGGCCTCGTGTTGCATACATAAATGAGGCATCCAACAACATTTTGGTAAAGAGTGACATTTGTAGGATCACCAGCATCATGAAGACTCAATTTCAAACCTGTTTCCATGGTAGTGGAAATAGGTTTGCAATCCTCAAGTCCAAACTTACATAGCGATGTCTCTATGTAACTTTTCTAACACAAGACAATTCCACCATCACACTACTTAAACTATATACCCAAGTAATGATGCAACAACCCCAAATCTTTCATCTTGAAAGTAGCATTCAAATCAGCCTTAAATTCAGCAATATGTCTCTCATTTGGTCCAGTGATCAGCAAATCATCAACATAAAGAACCACAATGAGAAGTACATCACCCTCACGCTTTACATACAATGTGATTTCTGTTGGACTGTTACAAAAGCCTTGTTTGACCAAATGAGTGTCAGCTTTCTCATACCAAGCACAAGGAGATTGCTTCAACCCATACAAAGCCTTTTCTCACCTCTACACACTTTGTCCTCTTATCCTTTCTTGACAAAACCGTGAGGCTACGTTACATAAACTTCCTCAAATATGGCACCATTCAAGAAAGCAGTAATAATGTCTAATTGATGAACATCCCAACCAAAATGAGCTGCCAATGCTTATAAAAACGCACAATAGTCATACGACAAGTGGGAGCAAAAGTCTCTTCATAAATATGCCTTTTTGTTATGCATAACTCTTTGCAACAAGTCAAGCCTTATGGCGATCGATCTCACCATCCGGCTTGCGTTTCAACTTGTAAACCCACTTCATACCAATGGCCTTTTTGCCAGGAGGCGAATCGCATAAAGTCCATGTGTAATTTTCTATAAGGGTATCATATTCTGATTGCATGGCAGCCATCCAATTTTTTGAATTCTGTTCTTCATCAAAAGACAAAGGTTCCTCAACATCATGTAAGCTAGACACAGTCAAAGCATAACAATTTGATGCATAAGATGCATGGCGAGAGCCTGAACGAGTATGACTAGACAAAGGTGCATCCAATTTACTGTCATGCAATGTATGCACCAACCATTTTGGCATACCTCTAGCCTGCTCATTTAAGCTTTTTCCTCATCAAGTACATCATGTACATTTGCATCATTAATAGGCTGACCTGTAACATTTTTTGAAACCCCCATAGGCTGTACATTTGCATCATTGGAATTTACATTCAAACTTCCACCACTTAAAAGAGACAACAAAGTGTCATAATGTCCTGTGAGCTTACATTACTGTCTTTAGTACATGACAGCAAGGGCTGAACAGAATCTTCCACAAACACTACAATCCCGTAAAACCAGAATATGCTTTGTTTGTACAACCTGTAACCTTTGCTTTCAACACTATAACCAACAAAAATACATTTGACAGCTTATCATCCAATTTTTTGCGCTGTGTTTGTGGCACGAAAGCATATGCCAAACAACCAAAAACACGCATGTGCTCAATAGAAGGATTTCTATCATGCCATGCTTCATATGGATTAATAGACTACAAAGCTTTCGTAGGACACCTGTTTAGTACATAAGTGGACACATGATGGCCACAAGCCAAAAATAATGCGACAAAGCTTGACTTTTGACCATACGTCGTGCCATTTCCGCAAGTGACCTGTTTTTCCTCTCAGCAACACCATTTTGCTGAGGTGTACAAGACACTGTACATTGGTGTTTTATCCCACGACTAGCTAGAAATGCATTAAATTCATGAGACATATACTCCCCCCCTTGATTGGAATGGAGGGCGCCCATAGTACATTTTGATACATTTTCAGCCATAGCCAGAAATTGTTTGAAGCACATAAAAACTTCGGACTTCACTTTAAGCGGAAATACCCATGCATGCCTAGAGTAATCATCAATGAAAGTCACAAAGTAAAGGTAATTGCCCAAGGACGGAGTTTGCATGGGCCCACAAACATCACTATGCACAAGCTACAACCTACATGTGGCCCTAACTGAACCATCCTTTGGAAACTTAGAATGCTGCATCTTATCCGAAATACAACCTTCACAAACATGTTTGACAGGTGCTTCAAGAAGTGGCAAAGAAGCAACCATATCAGAGTTCTGCAACAAACTAGAAAAATTTAGATGCGCTAAACATGCATGCTAGAGTCTTGCATTTGAAACAACCCTTGAATCTACAACTGCATTTGCAAAACTTTGTCCACACTTGTTATATAAATTGGGCTTATATAGCCCACGACACAAAAGGCTAGATGCAACAATTTCATCACCAAAATTGAGATCATGAAATTGTACATCTGTCATCCACAAATTTGACTACAACCCCAAGTCTAGCAAGTGCAGATACAAACAAAAGATTCTTCTTGATCCCAGGTACATAAAGTGCATCAACAAGTGTGAAAGAGCTGCCATTTCTAGCAGTAAGCACAATCTTTCCAACCCCCTGAACTAGATAGGAGGCACTGTTGGCACAAGTGACTGAATTACCATGAGGGACAAACTCGAGAGAGGTGAACAATTCATGATGTGAGGTAATGTGCTTTGTAGCACCACTGTCAAAATACCACACATGTGAATCTGTAGCAACTGACAAGCATGCATCATGGACATTAGGATTGTAAGTGCACTCTGTGCTAAAAGCCCATTTTCTATCAACATTAGCATCATAGTCTCCTTTCACAGAAGACTCAACAATGGCTGCATTTGTAGTGGAACCAGCGTATGTAGTGGAACCACCCTCTTTCTTCTTAGCCTCTTTGGCCTTCAATTTAGGACATTGCTTGATTAAGTGATCATTAGCTTTACAATAATGGCAACACATCTTCTTTTTGCCCTTATCACCAGAATTGCCAGACGAAGTGCTGCCAGTAGAAGCATTGGGAACATAAGTTTTGCCACTCGCAGCAGAACCATAAGAAGTGGTTGCATTGCTGTTACCACCCTTTATTTGAGAAGCAATAAAAGCCTATTCAACTGCATGCTGTCTAGTCCTATTTTTTCTGGAAAGTGACTCTTGCAACAACAATGTGCATAATGCATCAAACTTGACAACTTCAAGATTTCCTTGGGTCATAAGTCTCCAAGTACTATCAAAAGTCTGGTAAGAATCTGGTAAGGCATCAAGAACAATCTGCACAAGGGAATTGTTTGAAATGACTTGACCTGCAAAAATAAGTTGCTCATTGATATCCTTGACACCGACAAGGAAAGTGTCCATATCATCTTCCTCATGCATAATCTTCGACTCCAGATCTTGATGCAACAAAGCAATTTTAGCCTCATTACGACTTGCATAAAGACCGGCCAAAATATCCCAAGCCTCTTTTGCAGATTTTACTGAACGAATGTGAGAAACAATGGTGCGCTTCACAGACAACACAATCAATGCATGAGCCTGCGCATCCTTTACATCCCAACGAGATTGTTCTACCGTAGGAAAAACAACTCTAATAGCAGCAATTCTTGCAGCAAGACCTGCAACATCCTCAACATCGCCTGCATCCTCAGAACCAGGATGTACATCAATGCCCTGCACAATATTCCAGACGCCCTTGGATAGAAGAACATGTTGCATCATGTAAGGCCCACATAGGGTAATTGTCCCCATCGAATTTGTCCTCGGCAACAAACATCTTGAAAACATCTGTGTTGTTGTCAGCCATGGTAAATCCTGCACCTGATGTGAAAACCGCCCGAAAAGAGGAGAAACAAAGTGGGAACAACACGTGCTATATAGAACAAACCATAGAAGATTGTAAGGCACTTGCTATGCAAAAAACGGCATTGACAAAAATTTTGCACAAAATGACAAAATAGCCTGTGCTGTACTACCTATTGTGGAAACGGATGCCAAAATGAGCCCGAATAAAAAATCTGATTAGACTGAGCTCTATGAGATCTCCCAAATTTTTTGTCGACCTGCGAATGCTCGCCAAAGCTCACTGAAATCGAAGAAAATGATCAGGCGTGTGCTGGAGCTACTGGCGACTAAGCCCGGGAGGATGCAACCTGCTCTGATACCAATTGTTTGAATTAGGGTTGCAGAGAAATGCACACAGCGTGGAGAAGATGAAGAAAGTTCAAGGTACACAATAGAGAGTGTGTTACTTAGTGTGCAATGGAAAGATAGATAGCCCTAGAGTGATGGGTGTATATACAATGCACGGGGGAAAAAACCTCCTAAAGAGGGAAAAAATGCCCCGATGGTCCTAGTGTGTTCACACACTTCACGAACACATGTATATGGTAGCACACGAAAGGTGGAACACCTTTCATATCATGATATGTCCAAGAAAATATATCCTTGAATTCCTTGAGAAGTCCTTTAAGTACATACTCCTCAGTCTTTGTGAGATCTTGGGCAATGAATATAGGTTTGGACTCTTCTCTTGGGTCTGCTAACTCTATCTCCTTAACTATTGCTGGACCATCATAGACTCCGTTGCTTCCATTGATAGGTTTTCTTTGAGGCTTTGTAAACACAACCTTACGCTCCTCTGTGGTGTAGGATTTGAAATGATCGGGTGCAGGGTTTAAGTCTGTGGGGTCTTGTTGTTGTGTGGACTGTGATATCACTTTCACTTCCTTTTGTTGTTGATGTAACTCTTGATTTTTTTGTCTCCTTGGTACGGCTCAACTTGGTTTCTCTGTAGCCTCTAGTTGTGCAATGTCAATGGGTTGTGGACTACAACACAGAACACTTTGAAGGTATTCACCCCAGTTATTTACCAACTTTCGATGAGCATCACATGACCCTATATAGTTAAGCCATTCCGTGGTAGATTTATTTTTATTTATTCTAGCACAAATTTGCTTGATATCGTTGCCTCTTATATCTCTTACTCTTCTTATCTAACTTTTGATTACGGCTGATCCATAGTGAAGAGTCACTAGATGAATGGCTACTTGTGTCTTTTTCTCTCCTGGATAGATTGTCATCTAGGGTACCACTGGGCCTCAAATGGATTGTCCCCACATTTGCACTAAAATTTAACTCGAATTCTTCATCCTTAGTGTCAATTTCAATTGATGATTCTGACTCTGAATCGTGTGGGCTATAGCCCTGCTCTACTGGCTCCAATTCTAGTCAAACCTTTCATCTTGTAGGTCATCAGAAGTTATATGCATTGTTTCTAGCATATTTAAGAGTATGAGTTGTGGCATTTCATCCCCCTCAGGTGTTACCCAGGTCATTTTCCTATTTACCCAAGTGTCTATGGTTGCTGCTAGGTGGACCCAATCCACATTGTCAGACTCAATCATCCCAGGTAAAACATCCGTATAAGGAGAATCTTCCTCAACATAAGTGTCCATTTTACATGTATAACAATATTGCAATGGGGCTGAGTGAACTGTGGTGTGAGATCTATGATCAATTATAAATCCGTTTCCTAGAGGATGTGCTTGACCAGTTGTAAGATCCACTCGAATGACAGAATCTTGGAGTTGCAAATAGACATGGTTTTTAGACCAGTCATGCACCATTTTTGCTTCCCTCATGAAAGGACGTCCTTAGATCATCTCAGATGTCATAGTGTGCTTGGAGAAATCCATAACAATGAAGGTATTTCTTATTTTGTGTCCAAAGACCTTGATCTTGAGATCTTCTAGCATCCCAATAGGTTTAACAATCGACCCATTGGACATCTTCACTACTATGGTTGTGGTCCCAAGGTAAGGTCTTCCCATAGTTTCCCAGCAATTTTTAGTCACAATGCTAACCCCAGCACCACCATCAAGGATTCCCTTCACAGTTAATCCCTTGGTAGTGATTGGTATGGTTGCATTGGATTCATCGCCCTCAAAGTATTGTCCGAACTTGTTAACATGTATTTCTACAACAGAGTTCTCATCTAGGTTGGGTTGTGGATATAAGTGTTCCTCCTCTATTGGAATCTCCCTAGCTCCATCCATCTGTGAAAATTGTGGTAGCCCGACTTTCAGTTCTCCATTGAGGAAAGCTCGAAGAGCTAAGAATAGCTCAGGGGTATCCATATAGTTTGGACATGATGGTGGTTCTAGCTTCTGAAGCCATGAAATCCATCAATTTGGCAATATTTAACGACACCTTTTGGGCTTCAGTCCCTTGACGTGGGGAAGATGGGGTCTCCTTTTCTTTGATAGGATCAAGTAGTCCCTCTGTAAACATTCTTTCCAACAAGAAGTGAGTACGCCCACTTTCCCATGACTTTAAGTCACTTTCTTCTTGGATGACACTAGGTATGGCTAGGGGTCTATGGACCTTGTGAGGTTGTTGTTGCGTAGGGAGCAATGTGTCTGTAATCTGGATCTGCCTAGGTGATGGCTCTAGATCCCTTTGGGTATCTTCTACCAAACTCCTTAATTGCTTGATTCGCTCGGTCTCCTCTATAGGGTTTGGGGTCCTTGCCATTGTGGCTCATGACGATCTTCCTTGTTTGTTTCTTTCCTAGTGGTCAAGGGCTATTTGGCTTGTCAAAACAAGTGGTTTAAAAAGACCTCCTGTCATTTGATAATATAGAATCTTGAAATTGTCAGCCATTTTTTGTGTTTATATCCTTGAATTTATGTTACATAATGCAAATTACGTAAATTGATCGCAGTACACAAAGCATATGAAAGGGGGCATCAAAAATTGCCTATCAAAATAAATTTCTACTATGGGCAGGCCTAGTGATTTTATCACTTGTTTCATATAGCAAAGAATAGGATGTGTGAGATGGTGACTCGTGAGAATGCAACATCTATTCTTTTGTGGCAAAGTTTTCAAACTCACCGTGTGGAAACTTTATTGCTAAAACTTTTATGACCACCATGTAGTGTTTGGAAAAAATCAATTTCACAAACATACAAAAATCACTTTCGGGTGGATCGAAAGAGGATTTTTTTAAAAATTATCGGCATTTTCATCTATTTTCCTAAATGTTTCAAACGAATTTTCTCCTTCTTCCCTTCCCTTCAGCTGGTTGTTTTGCTTTTTGAACTGGCTTCGGGCACACAGTTTTCTCAAACACTGGTTATGAACTCATCAAGTTCGAGGGTCAAGGATGTTTGGCCAATCCAAATACAAGGGTCAAAGGGTAGAGGTCATAGTTCAACTCTCTCTCTCTCTCTCTCTCTCTCTCCTTCCTTAAAAAATGGCGTGTGTAGGCCGTTCTAACAAACACTTGACATTTATTAGCTTAACTAAAATTTTGTTTTTATAAAAAAATTATGTCATTGATGAATAAATAGAGATGTTTATTACATCAGTACACACATTCAGTCAAACTTATGTATTTTTTTGATTGATTCTTTGTTGATCATTGGAAAACGAGATGGTGAAATCTTTTTTGACATCCACAAGGCCTTTTCACTATGTAGACTCTTGACACTCTTGGAGGAAATTGTGGACAATTGGATCAAGTTTTAAAAAGCCACATAGCAAAGTCAATGTTCTTTCCTACTTTTGATACTTTTGATGAGGGGTTTCCCTCTCTCCTTCTCTCTCTCTCTCTCTCTCTCTCTCTCCATCCTATTTAGGCCAATAGATTATTACTAGTATGTGATCTGTGCGTTGCTGCGGTCAAAAAGGAGTATCATTCAATTTTGGGTAGCCCCCCTCCCCCTTTCTTCAAAGGGATAACATGTGTCAGTATTCTTTATGCATCCAATTCAAGGTAGTGACAATCATATCTTAAATGCTATATTATGTGCAATAAGGTTTTACATGCTTTATGGTATCAACCTTAATCACATCAACTTTGTGCGATAATAGAAAGTGCATAGAGAATTGAATGAACATAACAACTATAGAACATAAACTTAAAAAGAGTGCATGTATGGGGGGGGGAGAGAGAGAGAGAGAGAGAGGGAGGGAGGGAGAGGGAAACTAAAAGAAAAACAACAATCCACTTCCATTATTTTTAGTAGTCTTTGGAAGCATAACTTAATATTCGTCTCTAAAGAAAAAGGTTTTTGAAAGCCGTTAAATTTTAACTAACAAAATAATTGTAACTTCAACACGCCAACCTTTGGAGCACAGATGAATCATCAAGTGATGCATTGTCAATAGAAACAAGAGCCTAAGGGGAGGTTCAAAAACCAAAAGGGTTGTGATCGCTCAAGGCAGAGCAAGTCATGCACAAAGTCAGTTCTTGAATGTTGGAATTGCGGCAAGAAGGGCCACATCAAGAAGGATTGCTGGTCCAAGAAGAAGAAGAAGGAGTTGGAGTCTCAAGACAAAAAGCCAACATCGAAGGCCAATGTGGCAGGTAAAGTAGAGCAAGATGCTCTAATTCTCTCATTAGATAATGTGTCTAATTCTTGGATAGTGGATTGGCACTTTCTACCATTATGCTGACTTTGGCAGAAAGCGTTTACTTCAATGTAGCAGACGAGATGTCGGCCTATCAAGCATGGAAAAAGCTGAGTGATCATGTTCGGCTAGGCAATGGGCAGACATGTGAGATCTTAGGTGTTGGAGATGTTCAATTGAAGTTTCAGAATGGCTCTTCTTTCACGCTGAAGAATGTGAGACATGTTCCCGCAATTACAAAGAGCTTGATCAGCACAGGTTTACTTGATGATGCTGGCTACGTCACCACTTTTGGACAGAACATGTGGAAGATATCCAAGGGTTCTATGACAGTAGCACATGGAGTAAATTCTGGAGGACTTTACATGATTTATGTATCAAATGTCTCTAAAAATGTAATCAATGTAACCGAGTAGCCGAACGTTTCTTTGTGGCATAGCCGGTTACGACATATGTCCAAGAGGGAATGGAAATCTTGTCTCGTTCTGGTTACTTGCCTGGCTTGTCATTTAATGATTTTGAATTCTGTGAACATTGTCTGTATGGTAAGCAAACACAGCAGCCACATAAGCATAGAAGCAGTAGAAGAGATACACAGTTGGCACTTGTTCATAGTGATTTGTGTGGACCTATGCCTAACCTATCTCTAGGGGGAGCTTCTTACTTTATGACATTTATAGATGATTACTCGAGGAAAGTATGGGTTTACTTTCTCAAGCACAAGGATGAAGCGTTTAGTGTTTTCAAAATGTTTGTGACACTTGTGGAGAATAAGAGTGGCAAGAACCTTAAATGCTTACGCATTGACAATAGTGGAGAGTATGTTTCAAAGGCCTTTTAGGACTTTTGTGAGTCAAAAGGTATAAAACGTGGACTTACTGCTCCTTACAATCCTCCTCAAAATGGTGTTGCTGAGAGGATGAATAGGACCATACAAGAGAAAGTCAGAAGTATGTCGTCTAATGCACAACTGCCAAATGGGTTTTGGGCTGAGGCTGTATCAACAGCTATTCATCTCATAAATAGATCTCCTAGCAAGGTTTTGCAGAAGGATTCAGTGGGGCAGAGATGGTATGGTCAGGAAAAATTCCCTCATACAAGCATCTCAGAGTCTTTGGCTGTGAGGCATATACTCATGTTCCAAAGGAATTTAGGAACAAACTTGAGCCAAAGAGTAGAAAGTGCATCTTTCTAGGCTATGGTAATTATGGTGAGATGGGGTACAGACTTTGGGATCCCGAATCTAGAAAGTTTATCCGCAGCAATGATGTTCACTTTAATGAAGCCAAATATCATTCTAAACCAGAGAGGGTTGAGGAGATTAGAAGAGTTGTCTTCCAAGAAGATGGACCTGCACGTGCAAGACAAAATGTCAGGGGTCAAGAGGAGCAAGGACAGGATAGAGTGGAACCACAAGTTGTGGCTGAGCCTGAGCCACCTATTGTGCGTAGATCTGGACGTATCACGCGACCTTCTGATAGGTTTGTTCCATCTATGAACTATGTCATGTTGACTGATTGCAATGAGCCTTCATGTTACAAGGAAGCAGTGCAAATGAAGGACTCCGGGAATTGGCAACTGGCCATGGAGTAAGAGATGACAGCTCTGCATAAAAACCAGACATGGAAGCTAGTTAAATTACCACAGGTCAAAAAGGCTCTACCTTGTAAATGGGTTTACAGGTATAAGATCACCGCTCATGATAGTCAGCCAAAGTACAAAGCAAGGCTTGTTGCCAAGGGCTTTAAGCAAGAACAAGGCATTGACTTTGATGAAGTCTTCTCTCCGGTGGTCAAGATGACTACATTGAGATGCTTTCTTGCATTGGTTGCCATATTAGATTTGGTGTTGCACCAAATGGATGTCAAGACAGCGTTCTTGCATGGTGATTTAGATTTGGAAATTTACATGCAGCAGCCAGAAGGGTTTGTTGAGAAAGGCAAGGAAGATTGGGTATGCCAGTTGTTAAAGAGTCTTTATGGCTTAAAACAATCACCGAGGGCATGGTACCATAAGTTCCACAAGTTCATGCTTTCTCAAGGCTACAAACGTAGTGAGTTCGATCACTGTCTATATACAAAGAAGGCTAAGGATGGCAGGTGGCTGATCCTTATTTTGTATGTGGATGACATGTTGATTTCTGGCAAGCACTTGGAAGAAATTTCAGCTTTGAAGTCAAAGATGGCAAAATTGTTTGACATGAAAGACATGGCGGAGGCAAGTCATATACTTGGTATGCGCATTGAGAGAGACAGATCAAAGAAGTTGATTTGGTTATCTCAAACAGAGTATATTGACAAGGTTTTGCAATGTTTCAATATGGAGAAGGGAAAGGCATTGAGTGTTCCATTGCCACTATATGTGAAACTTAGCAAACAAGATTTTCCTATGTCTGAGGAAGAACAGGCTGAAATGGATAAGATTCCATATGCGTCTGCAGGGGTAGTTTGATATATGCAATGATTGCTACTCGCCCAGACATTGCATTTGCAGTGGGAGTAGTAAGTCGATACATGTCAAACCCAGGCAAGAAACATTGGGAGGCAGTGAAAGGAATATTGAGATACCTGAAAGCTACAAAGAGTATGCGTATATGCTATGGGAGTCAGGAGCTAAGTGTAAAGGGTTTTACAGACTCAGATTATGCAGGTGACTTAGACAACCGAAGGTCTACGTCAGGGTATGTCTTTACATTGGCTGGTGGAGCAGTATCATGGCGTTCTAGATTACAAGATTGTGTTACTTAGTCTACTATAGAGGCTGAGTATGTTGCAGCATCAGAGGCATGCAAAGAATCAATTTGGCTTAATCGACTAGTAACAGATTTGGGAATCAAAGAAGAGATGCCTGTGTTATATTGTGATAGTCAAAGTGCTATACAGTTGGATTGCAATCCAGTTTATCACTCAAAGACAAAGCATGTGGATGTGAAGCATCATTTCATCAGGGAAATGCTCGAGGATAAGCAACTTCAGCTTGTCAAAGTTCACACCACACAAAATCCTGCTGAACTACTTACAAAAGGACTTCCCTCAGAGAGCTTTGTGCATTTTCGCAAGTAGTTAGGTGTAGGGTAGTACATCACTTCTCTACATCTCTTGTATATTAGCTTGTATAGTAGCTTCTCTCACACTTAAAGTACCACATTGGACTTTAAGTGGGAGGTTGTTGGGGTATAAAGCCCAATGTGGTCGCCTAGGTAAGTGGGCGGGCCGCCAGGTATGTACACATATTCTTTTGTAAAAACCTAATAAGAACTCACTATGCTCTACACATTACAGTAGAGCGAGTTCACCATATCGTCGTGCTCTTCTTCTCACACTCTCTCGCATCGCACTTCCACTCGTACTCCTTCAACTTGGAGGAGGAAATTTACATGCTTCAACCAAAGGGGTATGAAGTAAAAGGTAAGGAGAAAATGGTTTGCAGATTAAAGAAAAGCTTGTATGGTTTAAAGCAAGCATCAAGATAGTGATACTTGAAGTTCGATTGATGGATGTTGGATCATGGATTCACATGATGCAACTCATATCACTACGTCTACATGAAGAATTTGGGAAATGGGAAGTTCATCATCCTAGTGTTGTATGTTGATGACATGCTGATTGCAAGTGCTAACATGCAGGACATCAAAGACCTAAAAGATGAGTTGTCTATATATTTTTCAATGAAAGATTTAGGTGCTACAAAGAGGATACCTGGTATGTAGATATCAAGGGACAAGACAAAGAAGACAACAAAGCTATCTCAAGAGCATTACATCAAGAAGGTACTAGAAAGGTTTGTAATGCAAGATGCAAAATTGGTTTCTACACTTTTGGCTAGTCACTTTAAACTAACTAAGAAAATGTGTCCAAAGATACAAGAGGAGATAGCCTATCTGTCTAAAGTTACATATGCTAGAGTGGTAGGTTCTCTTATGTATGCTATGGTCTAGACAAGGCTAGACATTGCACATGCAGTGGGAGTTGTAAGTAGGTTCATGGATAACCTAGGTAAAGAGAACTAGCAAGCTGTGAAGTGGATACTTAGGTATCTGAAGGGGACAACAACAAATGCTTTGTATTTAGGAGGAACTGATATTTTTCTTAAGGGTATGCTGATGTATATATGGCAGGTGACAAAGATACTCGAAGCTATGTTTTCATGGTTGGAGGCACAACAATAAGCTAAGCTTCAAAGCTACAAAAAGTGGTCTCACTTTCTACCACGAAAGCAAAGTATGTAGCAATGACAGAGGCAAGCAAAGAAATTCTTTGGCTTCACAGATTCTTAGAAGTGCTTGGATTCAAACAAGACAGTTGTGTCTTGTATAGTGATAGCCAAAGCGTTATCCATCTTGCAAAGAACTCAGTTTTTCATTCAAGGACAAAGCACATTGAGGTGAGATTTCACTTCATACGTACTCTTTTGGAAGAGGGACAACTAAAGATAGGAAAGGTGCATACAAGTGAAAATCCTGTAGACATGTTTACAAAGGTGGTCAGCAAGGAGAATTTCAGCTTCTACTCATCTTTAATTGGCATTCAAGGATAAAAAGACACGATGGAAAGTAGTCACAGGTTTGGTGTGGAGATTAGTCTCCAAGTGGGAGATTGTTAAGTATGGAGCCTGATTTATCCCTTGTAATTTTTTGCATTTAAAACGCTCATTTGTAAGGCCCCCTTTATGAGGAGAAATTATAGTGCATGAAGAAAAATCACTCATCAAAAACCAAAATTTTCATGGCCAATCACTAGAATATTCCTTTTTGTCGGAATATTATGGCCGGACGGCGGCTAGAAAGTGGTCGGAAAATGGTTGGTCATTTGGCCGATGTCCGGTGGTTGAAATTGAACGTCCGGTGGTCGATGGCCAAATTCAATGGCTGGTGGCAGATTTCAAAGGTGGATTTGTCTTCTCAAGGGCGGCCACACATGGGCGGATTGTCCATTTGGACTTGTCTACACAAGGGCGGCTACACACGACTGCCTCTCATGAGAGAGGGCATCCCTTTTTGCCTATAAAAGGAGACCATTTCTACATAAATTTTGGAGGGTGAAGTGGATGCAACAAGGTGGGTGTGAGGCGGTGAGAGTGAAGCAAGGAGTGAGCTCTATCAAGGGTATAATCGCTTTGTAACCTACTTCTAATTTGAATTGCTAAAGCCATTGAGTAGCTGCTTTCCCGTGTATGTAGCCCACATTGGGTGAACCACGTATATCGTGTGTGCTTTCTCTCTCTCTCTCTCTCTCTCTCTCTCTCTCTCTACTCTATAATCTCTCATGTGTGATAATTTGTCTCTCTATGTTAAGTACACTACTCATTCATCTACTTAGCTACGTCCTATCTCCTAACATTAACCATATATGCACCCTTTTGTATCTTTGGGCTCCTCAAGGCACGAATTATACTTGAGGCATAATGTACATCCTTGGTCTTTAAAAAATTCCATTGAAAAGACAAAGCCCTCTATATATCTATATATATTAAAAATCAAATTTTTATTAAATAAAAAATCTTCATCAATATTGTTTTTTTGGTTGTGTGCACTTAAATTTCTACATTCACTTTAAGTAAAGTAGAAAGTCTTTTGAATTTACATTCTTTAAAGGCTTTTCATTTCCTACCATGTTTTTTTTTTAATAGCAAAACTCACAATTCGTGAGTGTATCATACTAAACACAACATAATATTACAAAACCAACCTCAAGCTCGTATCGAGCCTTGAGGTGCAAAAGTTTACAAGCTAGATGTTTGCCACCTCTCACCACCAAATTTCTAGTCTTTACTTACCGTCTGTTGACAACAAGGCATGAGTAGTCCTAGACCAATCTTCCAAATTTTGCTTTCGCCGAGCATCCATATTAGCGCTTTGATTTCTTGTATAATCTCTGTGAAGCTTGCCACCCTAGGGTCTCCTTTGAACACCCTGTGGTTCCTTCTCTGTCATAGATTATGGAAGAAGAAGTACCTAACAGTTTGAGTGTTGATGAGGAGGGCAGGAGTTCCCAACTTCTTAACTCCAAGGAATAAATCAGCCTTGAAAAAACCAATTTTCCAAGTCCTTTGTACCCACTTGCATATTTTTCCTGTGATGCCTCCTATAGCCGGGCATTCCATGAATAGATGGCCTAGATCCTCACTAGCTAACCTGCACCCTGAGCATCAATCTGGCCCATTCCCTCTCTCCTGTACCTTCACCCCCATAGGAAGGGCACCCCACATTACCTTCCATAGAAATACCTTCATGTACTGTGACAACTTTGGCTTCCATATGTTCTCCATTAATTGCTCCCACCATTCCTCCGGCCATTGTTTTTTCTGTATCTTGTTAAGGGGGCTAGACAAATTCTTCTTGAGCATCATTCCTCCAGCCATTGTTTTTTCCATATCTTGCTAAGGGGGCTAGATACCAATTCTCCTTGAGCATCATTGAATGATATATGCATTTAGAATGGGGTTTCCATAAGGGATTTTTGCCAGGCCATCTCCAGGCATTCCCTTCAAACCCCGATTTGTAGATTGGCATCACTACATTGTCAAGCTCCTTTATCACTTTGTTGACCAGCAAAGTCTCCAAGCCATTAAGTTGGAACTGTGTTACCAGTTCCAACAGAAGGCAATGGTTTTCCATCTCTTGTTGTCACCATCCCAGAAGTGCCTAAGTTGATTCATTCCCTTATTAATCAATTTCTTGGCTGTTTCTATCCAATAGGACTTTGTGGTGGAACTACCACTTTAGAGAGAAAGGGGGACTAGTGCAAAATGGAGTTCTTGAAGTATCTGGTTTCTTCTCCCCACTCTAAGACTCCCGCAGCTCTGTTTCATTTCCTCACCAATTCCCTTGAGATGCCCCCCAGCCTAAGGGTAGACCATGTTGGGGCTAATAGTTTGTCATGAACCTCTACCGCTTTGTTAGGAATTGGATCGTGCTAGCTATGGTGGGTGAAAGAGAAACATAGCGTCAATGGGTGAGTGTGTGTGTAAGCAAGGTTATCACTCAAGTGAATTAGGTTCCAAGATAGAATTAGCTTGGACTCATAAACACAATCTTGAGTATTGACTTAGCTTACCACAAGCTCACCATAGACAAGCATGTAGTGCAAAATAGAGTTGTTGTTTATTCATTCATGAAATGAGCTTTAAGTAGCTCTACAGCCTTGCTCCACAGTATGTGGGATAAATCCACCCTCTTCTCCTTGACTCACACTTTAGGACAAAGCTCACACTTTAAAATCCTCCCCTTGAGTTTTGGACTATGACAAGATACTGAAGATGCATGATCCACAAAGGCTAACAAAATCCACATAGGATGGTGATATCCACATAGGAAAATAAAGTCCACAAAGGATGGTGATATCCAAACAGGATGGTAAAATCCACACAAGAAAAATCCACAAAGGATGGTGATGTCCACACAGGATGATAAGATCCACACAGGAAAAAGTCCTCCCCTACAAGTAGAGAGTCTGCATCTTCAAAATGGGCCTTCATAAAAGACAACGTTGCTCTCGTCTTCATCCTTTTTTTCTTCTACTATGTGAGCTGATCCTCTGTCAGGTCTCTTGCCTTCGTTGCTTCTATTGTTGCTTTCAACTGCTTCATGGTCTGACTTCGTATACTCCCCTCGAATGAGTGCTTCTGTCCCTCTTTTTGTTGTCTAATCAGGCTTTATTTCATGCGTCATAATGACATGCAACAATATGCTAAAATATCCTATGAAAAGGTTTATACAAAAATTAATGCTCTCTTCCATCTTGGTCATACTCCGAGAGCCCAAGCATGCGGTGTTTCTCATACACTTTGTCACAAAATCTTCACACATGGAGAGATTTTAGCAATTTGGAGACTCTCCAATGCCAATGTCTGTCCCATTACAAAGGCACATAATGTCATCCATGTAGACAAATACAATTACATACATTGCAAGAAGTTGTTGTGCTTGGCTGCAAGATTTGAAAAGATTTTAATGAGAAAGAGAGTAAGAGAAAATTCCTTTGAATTTTGTGAAGCTCCTCCTCACGGGTATGAAGCCACTCTTCACAAAAAAAAATCGCTTGATTGCTCGAGGAAGCTTTTGTCTTGAAAAGCTTGTTCCTTTGATAAGCTTTTGATGCTCTTTACTTTAAGCCTTTGAAGTTCTCGAAAGTCTCCTTTGGATGTTGGAATCTACCCTTGGGTTGAAGATCCCGTGTTGCTTCAGGTTTGCTGCAGGTGGGAATTGTTTTGAAATAACCAAATGAAAGCTTTTTGAAGTTCTTCGGACAAGAACTGTTGAATGAATTTGATGCTTCTTGAGATCCAACCTTTGGTAGCATTCGGAAGATGGTCTTGAGTGGTTGCTTGGTGAGCTCTTGAGGCTGTGGGAATGGTTGCTTGGTGAAGGGCGAGCCTCAACAGGCGTGGGAAGGGGGGCCCAAGAGGGGGCTTATCTCGATGCAAAAGGGTCGTGGGAACCGGCGCTAGTGCCAATGGGCAAGGCGGGCACGACTGGGTAGCAGGGCAGTTTGCCGGGCAGGCGCGGGCAAAGCGCTGGGCAGTAGGCTTCAATTTTTTTTTCGTGTGTGAATATTCCCCAACGGAGCCGACCCGCTCAAAAATTTGGAGTTGATTCAAATTTCGGGTCCACCCAGCTTGCTCGAAATAGCTTGACCAAATTGAACCTCGGACCTCTATGTCAAGAATGGACTACCTATTTTGGGCTAGCAAACAAGCCCACGTGCTTGCTTGTAGAAAAGCTCCGAAAATAGAGTATTAAGCTCAAGTTTGCAAGCTCTATACACACACACACACACCTATCTTTAGAAAGAGATTTGGGCATAGAGATGAAGGGGCTCCCGAGTTTGGATTTGAGTGTTTAGGGACTCTATGGAGAGATTGCAAGGAGAGCTTTGAGATGAGGTGAGCAATGCAAAATGAAAATGAGTTTAATGAATTTAATTGAAGAGGCAAATGATGCAAAAATTGACGCAAAAAAGGCAATTCAAAGGATGCCAATCCTCTCCCTAATCAAGTCTACCTAGCCATGGAGGGTAGTGGCCTCTTGGGTGTGCCAAGGACATGCCCACTCATAGCTAGATTAGTGCTTAATTAGTGAGATATGCAACTTAACTATGAAAATGTTAATGGGCCGTGACAACAATTATGAAATGCTAATCGATCTAATGGAGATGCTAATGATTAACACACACTAATGCATAATGACAATCCTAGCTAGCACACCATGGCTCTGATACCAAATGTTAGGAATTGGATCGTGCTAGCTATGGTGGGGGAAAGAGAAACATAGTGTCAATGGGTGAGTGTGTGTGTAAGCAAGATTATCACTCATGTGAATTAGGTTCCAAGATAGAATATGCTTGGACTCATAAACACAATCTTGAGTATTGACTTAGCTTAGCACAAGCTCACCATAGATAAGCATGTAGTGCAAAATAGAGTTGTTGTTTATTAATTCATGAAATGAGCTTTAAGTAGCTCTACAGCCTTGCTCCACAGCATGTGGGATAAATCCACTCTCACACTTTAGGACAAAGCTCACACTTTACACTCTTTCCATTTACCACCTTTTGAGCCAAGTTTAGTTGTTTGTATCATATCTTTGATCATAATAGCCAAAGATTGATCTTGTTTAGCCAATGAGACTATAAATTTTGTGCACCGAGCTTTTGCATGGGCCCCAAGGTTGAGAATTTCAAGGCCTCCTTTATCCACTTGCCAAGCGATTGTTCCATGGCCTAGAGGATTTCGTATTGTTTTTCCATAAAAATATTTTTACTGGCTTTAAGAACTCTTTCCAATGACACTTTGTCATCTTGAGAAGCAGGCTAGTGAAGGCAAATATAAGGGAGCATAAATGCATTAATCACTTTAATCCGACTTGGGAATGGGAGAAGAACATAGTCCGGCCTACTCATTTTTGTTTGATTTTTTCAAGGACCCACTGAAATCTTTGTTTGTGAGTTACTTCCATCCCAAAGGGGGCCCCCAGATGTATGAAAATATTCCCTTTTGTAACAACCTCCCCCAATTAGTCAAAGGGGTCAAAGGAGTCATTTTTCAACAGGGAGATCAGCCTCATTTCCTACCATGTTTGCATTCTAAATCTTGTTACCCTTCACTTTTACATTTTAGAGTAGAAGTTTTGTAAGGTTTTGTGAAGTCAACCAAGGTGTACTTACACCTTGTGGATGCCCTTTCCTTCCTTGAAAATTTTAAGCTCCATTATATATAGTATAGATTATTTTCTAAGTTAATACAATACTTCCACCCACAGTTGTAACTATGGAAAAAAGAAAAAGTTACAATTGTGCCCTTTGAAGCCTGATTTTACTAGAAGATAAAGTTACCAGAAAATCTGATTTTAAATTTAATCTCTTACTTGGAAGAGACTTAAAGGCAACGGTGTATTTTTCAAAGAATTATATAATGCTGCTCCTTAGAATTTTGGAAATTGTATATAATTCTTCCGTGACTTTTTGGCTTTATTGGAAGTTGGAGGTGAAAAAAGTTAGGTAGACATTCAAATTTTTATTATTTTCAATTTTAATTGTACATGCCTTTTTATGTGAGCAATAAAATTTTCCTCTTGCTTAGTTTGACAATGGGTTTGTCATAATAATTAATATCTAATTCTCCTAAATGATTTTCTCATGTTAACCTGATCATTTAATATGGGGTAGTACCAGGGGAGAAAAAGCTAGATTATTGGTAAGGCTAGCACATTGGTCACATTAGCGATCCAAAGGAGGGAAAATAGGGATCCAAAGGGGGGGCCATTTTCAAAAGAGCAATGTGCAACAATGGGCTTTAAAGACCCTAATTAGGGTTCAGCCCATTAAGACTTCCAAAATGCTAAGGTTCCAAAATTCAAAGGTTGTGTCCAATGGTCAATGCTTAGTGGAATTGGATGCTTTGTAGTGTGCCAAACAGTCTTTGCAAGCTCCTACATAGGAGGGGGCGAGCCCTTTTAGTAGGGGATGAGAGAGAAACACACACACACACACACACACACACACACACACACACACACACACACACACACACACACACACACACACACACACACACACACACACACACACACTCATGCAAGCCCCTTTACACAAAGGGCATAGTGGACACTTGTCAGCTCCCTAGGCCAATTTCCCACAAGGTGCACTCAAATCCTACTGGATGGCCATAGAGGTGGACCAATGAGAATTAGGCTAGAGTAAATCTAGTTTAATTCATTTAAAAACAATTAATAAAAGAACCAATAAGAATTAAGCTCTTTAGAAGACTATTGGCCAGTCTCCCAAGGGGTCCAATGAGCATTCGGTAGCCCAATGGCTTACCTGATTCCTATTGGCCAGAAGACAAAGGGGTCCAATGAGAGATTAACTGATTTATTTAATCACCTGAAGCTCTCACAAAAGGGGAAAGGGGGACACATGTCACAAGGCTATCACTTATGCTTCTCAATTTTCATTGGCTAAGCTTTGCAGGGTCCAATGGGGTGCCAGCATGAGCAATTTGCAAAGGGGTCGACGGAGAGAGAGAGAGGGGGGGCTTATTTTGGCAAGGCATTATCACACACACACTCACACAATCTCATGTGTGAAGCAAGAAGACTCTCTCTGTCCTTCTCAAGCTTTAATGGAAAGCTCATTATCTACTCCAAGCTTGTGAGAAGGGAGGCCTACACCAATAATTCTTGGCTTTGTGATGCAAATCCAACCAAGATCCAAGCTTCAATGCATGCTCATCTCCTCTACCATGCTAATTACTAAGCTATGCTAAGATTTTATGAGTGATTATGTGAGGAGATATACTTCTTTCTCGTAAGAATACTACTTCTTCCTCTCAATCTACTCTCATGGGTTTTGCTCCAAGAAGGGCACACTGTAGCCTATGAAAGTCGAAGGCTCGACCCTGTTGAGCAAGCTCTAGGCATATATGAAAAGGAACTCCTCGTAGTTCTACATGCCTTAGACTCATGGAAGCACTATTTATTGGGGACTCCTTTCATTCCTTAAGTACTTCATGACGCAGACCAAGCTTTTTGACAAACAAATGAGGTGGGAAAATTTCCTTTTTCAATTTCATTTTCATATTGTTCACATTGCTGGCAAGAATAATCAAGTAGCCGATGCACTCTCAAGACGGCCAAGAGTGCGGTTTCCATAGCAACTCACAGCTATCTTCTATGATAGATGAGTACGATATTAATCCCAATTTAGAGATGTGATTTCAGCCCTTGCACTAGGGAAGAAAGAGAAACCATTTACTTTACAAGATGGTTATCTTCTCTATGGCAATAAACTATGCATTACTAACTCACTACATGAGAAAGTAATGTATGAATCTCATGCTCCTCTTTACGCGGGGCATAGAGGGATTCCGTCTACCCTAAAAGGTATTGAAACATATTTCTATTGGCCTACCATGAAAGCAAACATAGAAGAGTATGCTTCTAAATGTATGGTATGTCAAAAGATGAAGTTTGATAGAGGGAAGAAACCTGGATTGCTTCAACCATTGCCAATCCCTAATTCACCATGGGAGAGCATATCCATGGATATTATCTTTGGATTGCCTAAGTCTATCCATGGGAATACGATAATATGGACGATAGTAGACAGGTTTTGTAAACAAGCTCATTTTATGCCTGTCAAAAAGACTATCAAAGCCCATCAAATGGCAACCCTCTTCATATCACAAATCTTCAAGTACCATGGCTTGCCAATGTCCATATTGTTGGATAGAGATCCTAGAATGACCAGTAATTTTTGGAAGGGTCTCTTTGAGAATTTAGGGACAAGGCTAAACTTCTCTTCGGCCTATCACCCCCACACGGATGGCCAAAGTGAAATAGCTAACCTAACAATTCTTGATCTACTAAAAGCCAAAAAAATGGAAGTACATCAAAGGTCACAATGGCAGAAGTACTTACCCTTAGTGGAGTATGCCTACAATAATACTATACATACCTCCATGAGAAAAGCACCTTTTGAGGTAATTGAGGGAAGATCTAAAAGTCCCCTGCTACTTAAGGTACATGGGAAGATCTTCGCTGTAGATGAGTATAGATGAGACTTACAAGAATCTTTCCAAAATATTAAGGATGCTATCTCTATCTCACAACAAAGGCAAAAGGCTACTGCTGATAAGCACAAAAGAGCCAAGCCTTTAAAGAAAATGATTGGGTCTTGCTTAAATTTCCCAAGGCTCGATTAAGGCACACCATGGGCAAGAATCCTACTTAACACCAAAAGTACTATTCTAAGTTAGCAAAAGGGTACTATGGTCCCTTCCATATTCTTAGAACAATCAATGAGATGGCCTATCAACTCAAGTTGCCCAACCATTGGCTCATACACAATGCTTTTTATGTGAGCCTACTAAATCCTTACAAAGGAGAGCCACCTCAAGAACCAACTATTGAAGACCCACCGGAGATCAAGGACCAAGAAGAGGTGCTGCAGCCCGAGTCCACTCTCTGACATGAAGACAAGGTATTAAGAGGCGCCTTTATACTATCTGATGGTATCTTATTAAGTTTAATAATTATCCTTTTAAAGATGCTAGATGGATGCAAGGCACACAATTAAAGGATAACCTAAACCTTGTCAATACTTACAATGCTTCCCTAGAGTAAGCAAATGTACAAATGTTTAAACTGAACAAAATTTTTGTCTTATAAGACTCTCTTTTATTTATTGTGCACAAATATTAAGTAGTATACATGCTTAGAATCAGGATTGCGGAGACGGCGTCTCCCAACACCAAGTAGAGCTTGTCACTCTACTATGGAAGATTGATAGAACTAATGCACAGATATGCTTTTGGCAGCTTAGTCTCTCAAGCACCAAATGGATTAGGCATCCATTCTGGAACGATGTTGTAGGGTAAGATAGGGATCCTCTACCCGCTAGAAAAAGGACTAATGAATAGGCTTTATCTTCTCTACCCCATAGTCGAGGGACGACTATGATTTCAAGAGAGAGGTAATGTCATAATAACTAATATCTAATTATCCTAAATGGTTTTCTCATGTTAAACATATCATTTAATATGGGGAGTACTAGGGGAGAAAAATCTAGATTACTGATAAGGCTAGCACATTGGTCACAGTAGGGATCCAAAGGAGGGAAAATAGGGATCCAAAGGGAGGGCCATCTGCAAAAGAGCAATGTGCAACAATGGGCTTTAAAGACCCTAAGGTTCAGCCCATTAAGACTTCCAAAATGCTAAGGTTCCAAAATTCAAAGATTGTGTCCAATGGTCAATGCTTAGTGGAATTGGGTGCTTTGTAGTGTGCCAAACAGTCTTTGCAAGCTCCTACATAGGAGGGGACGAGCCCTTTTAGTAGGGGATGAGAGAGAAACACACACACACACACACACACACACACACACACACACACACACACACACACACACACACACACACACACACACACACACACACACACAGACACACACACTCATACAAGCCCCTTTACACAAAGGGCATAGTGGACACATGTCAGCTCCCTAGGCCAATTGCCCACAAGGTGCACTCAAAGCCTATTGGATGGCCATAGAGGTGGACCAATGAGAATTAGGCTAGAGTAAATCTAGTTTAATTCATTTAAAAACACTTGATAAAAGAACCAATAAGAATTAAGCTCTCTAGAAGACTATTGGCCAGTCTCCCAAGGGGTCCAATGAGCATTCAATAGCCCAATGGCTTGCCTAATTCCTATTGGCCAGAAGACAAAGGGGTCCAATGAGAGATTAATTGATTTATTTAATTACCTAAAGCTCTCACAAAAGGGAAAAGGGGGACATATGTCACAAGGCTATCACTCATGCTTCTCAATTTTCATTGGCTAAGCTTTGCAGGGTCCAATGGGGTGCCAGCATGAGCAATTTGCAAGAGGGGTCGACCAAGAGAGAGAGGGGGACTGATTTTGGCAAGGCATTATCACACACAGACTCACACAATCTCATGTGTGAAGCATGTGCAATCATTATCTTTGCATCAATAAGGTAGTGCCAATTATATTCTTAGATGCTTCATTATTCAATAAGATCATCCTCCAAGGCAACTCTAGCTAAGTATCAATAGCGACATCCCATATACAAAAATAGAGGAGATGACATTTGACACCTCTCAAAGGACAATCCAATGAAAAATCACCCACATTAATACGTTTATCCTTGTAACCTTCTTGAAACTTAAAATAATTGTTGGTTGCTTCAAGTTGCTATATTGTTCCATTGAACATGCTATTGTGTGATATCAGAGGTGTTACATTTTCTCTCTCTTGGCATGGCCCAATTGTTTAGGATCTATAGATATGATATATAATTTTGGTATATGTGGTGTATACTTTATGAGGATTTGTAGACTTGCATATCACATAATATCCCAATCATAATTTCTAAGGTTTTTTGTTTGATTAACCAAGAAAATGCCTTTTCTATTACCAAAACGTTGATGCATGAGTTTGTCTCTCTCTCTCTCTCTCTCTCTCTCTCTCTCTCTCTCTCTCTCTCTCTCTCTCTCTCTCACACACACACACACACACACACACACACACACACACACACACACACACACACACACACACACACACACACACACACACACACACACACACACACACACAAAGGGAAAGGGGATCTTCACATACTACATCACTCTTTACAAAAGAAGACATGAAGCTATATAAGTGCCATTGAGAATTTTCTCTCACAATACTTTTGAAGTAATTGAATTTTTCTTACCCAACTCTTTGTTCACGTATGTGTTGTATTAGGTAGTGGACATATTTGATACGTCATGTGTGTATGCATTGTAGGGGGCTTTGTTAATGGCATGGATGGGCTCTTTGTCCTTACTTCTCTACCTATGTTTGAAAAAAAAAGAGCATTCTTTCTCTCTCTTAATCACTTTGTATTAATAACAATAAAAGAGTGTTCCTATAATTGTTCTATTATTATAACTTGAACTTACTACACTCAATGCAACCTCTTCATCAAACTTTGTTGCTAGAAGTAGTCATCTTGGATAGAGATTCCAAATTTTGTAGTACTTTTTGAACTATAGGTTTTGAAAATCTTGGTACTACATTTGATTTCACTTATGCATTCCATCTTTTTTTTTTCAAAGCTCACAAAAATCAACCAAAATCTATTGGTCTATGACATTGTCATCCCTATGCAAGAATTTACAAAAATGGCTTATATGGAATACTGGATGAATGTGAGCGTGCACAGGTGATGAGAGTTTGTAGGGCATACCACCAACTCACTTGAGTATCTCAAAAGGCCCACAATACCTTGGAGATAATTTAGGTGTTGACACAATCTTCAAACTTTCTGAATGCTATGGCACACACAAAAATACCTATTCCACTTTCGTGAAGGTAACTTGCCAACGTTTTCCATCAGCAAACTTTTTATAGCGATCATGTGCCTATCGAACATTTTGACAAGCCTGTCTTAACATATCCATATGATCTGGGAGAAATTCCTTGACTTGCTAAAGTTTTTATGTCACCAACCCCACCGTAAACATTGATCTAGGTTGAAAACCATCCATAAGCATGAATGGACTAAATCTAGTCGCGTAACATGCTTACACTATTGTAAGCAAATTGAAGAATAGGAATATAATCTTCCCAATTGGATTTGTTTTTACTTACGTATACTCATAGCATATCCTCTAGCACATGATTAACATGTTCAATTTGGCCATCTGTTTATGGATGATCTATAGTACTGATGTTGATTTGTGTGCCAAAATGTTTAGACACATCCCTCCAAACATGACCATTAAACTTGGGATCATGATCACTCACAATGTTACTTGGCAACCCATACAACTTGTACAGATTGTTCACAAATAACTTAGCTATCTTTGGAGTCTTAATTGTGGATTTTGTTGGAATATACTTGCAAAGTTTAGTCAACCGGTCTACGACAACCCATACCAAGTCATGACCTCATACAGTGGTTGATAAACCAACAATAAAATCCATAGAGACACTTTCACATTTACAATTAGGAATCTCCAATGGATGCAAGAGATCTCATGTCTTCAAGAAATTTACTTTATTTTTTTGACATTTTTGGCAATGCAACACATAGTCTTGAACATAGCCGTGTAAACCTCGCCAGTAAAATTATTGTCATATGAGTGCATAAGTTTTGTTTATGCCTAGGTTCCCTACACTTGTAATGTTGTGACATTCATAAATGATTTGGCACCAAATGTACGCATTCATCGGTACACAAACTCTCTCTTTGTGGAGTAGATACCCATTACCTATGGAAAAATTCTTCCATCTTTGCAACTCATTACTCAAAAGAGGAGAACTGGGGGTATGGAGGTTGAAGACACACTACTAGCATTGGAGTGAGAAGGATCTCTCATTTTGACTTGGCTCCACACTTTGGAGTATGCCTTGTCAAGCTCATATTTTCCCTTTGAATATTCCAAAAATTCGCTTTAAAGTTCAATAAAAAGTAGAGAGTTGATCTCAAGCATACGACCGAGAGAATTAACTACCACATTGTATCATCCTTTATGATATCCAAGATTTGCATCATACTCCTGAAGAATCTCAGCCCACTTGGCCTTGTGACCCTTCAAATTTTTTTTTCTATGTAAACCATTTTAGGCTTTCATAGTCAAGAACAATCTCAAGCTGAGCTCCATACATTATTGTCACCATGTTTTCAAAGCAGACACGATCACATAGAGTCTCTTTCGTAAGCAGAATAATTCTATTGTGTAGAATCAAGCTTCTTGCTTTCAAATGCAATTGTTCTCCCCTTCTACAAAAGGACTGCTCCAATAGCACGGTTACTAGCATTTGTTTCTAAAACAAATGGTTTCAAAGGATGCACAATAAGAGTTGTAGCTAATGCATTTTTTAGAGCATCAAAACTTTTCTATTGATTTTTGCCCTATTGAAAGGTTTTTCCATTGGCTTTCAGTTGGTTCATCATCAAAACAACAACATGAGCATACTTTTTAACAAACCTTTGATAAAAACTGGCAAATCCCAAGAAAATCCATAACTCTTCCAGATTTCTAGGAGAAGGCCACCTCCGAATGACATCCACTTTGGATTGATCAATGTGTAGCCCATCATCTAAAATAACAGGTCCTAAGTGATGAATTTCCTCCTTGAGAAAATCACACTTTGATTCTTTGGCATATAACTTATTTTCTTGTTACTTTTCAAACACCTGCTTTAGATGTTGTAAGTGTTCTTCCTTAGAGGCATTATACACTAGAATGTCCATTGAACGATAATAAACTTTTCCCAAATATGGTCTCAAAGCACTATCCATAAGTGTCATGAAAGTTGCAAGCGTAGTGGGCAACCAAAAGGACATAACCAAAAACTCATAGTGTTCAAGCTTTGTTCAAAATGCAGTTTACAAAAATTTCTAGGTTTTTTGTAGTCAAAATAGACACAATCTTTTTTCTAGGGGTGTGAGAAAATCAACAAATCTAGCAGTTGGACAAATATTTTTAGCAATACCACATCGACATTAATGATTCTCTACAAATTGGCAGAATTAAATTGCTAAGGCTATTTAATTTTGGTTGCGATGATCCCTAGTGGATTTCAATATGTTCTTAGTCGGTGATTTTCTCTAACGTACATCTTTTTTCTTGCTAGCATAGTAGAAAATCGCCATGGATTTGGACATTGACATGTAGCATACATTCAATTTTGAAAACCCTGCACAAGTTACACCTATTATTTCCCCGAGGTTGGCTACTCTCATGAAGGGTACCCACACTGCAACGGATGAAGAGTGCATGAATGTGGTGCATATGCGGGCGGGGAGAGAGAGAGAGAGAGAGAGAGAGAGAGAGAGAGAGAGAGAGAGAACACAAGATGTGGGTGGAGGAGCTCACCACAATGTGTGTGAGAGAGCTCCTTCTTCTTCTATCTAGTAAAGACTAAGGTGTGTGCAAGTGATGGGCAATCAGATGCCTCTAGGACGTCCAACTAAGATAAGATGTGCACCACCTTTACCCCAACAATCTCCCACTTAAAGGTGAATGTGTCAATAAGTGGTAGTACTACTATCTCCCTGCTATCTCTATGCACTCTTATACCAATTGAAGAGTGTGCAAATGTGGTGCGTGGAGAGAGAGAGAGAGAGAGAGAGAGAGAGAGAGAGAGAGAGAGAGAGAGAGAGAGAGAGAGAGATGTGGCTGGAGGATTTCACCGCAATGTGTGTGAGAGATCCCCTTATTCTTCTATCTATTAAAGAATAAGGTGTGTATAAGTGATGGGCAATCAGACACCTCTGGAACATCCAACCGGGGTAAGAGGCACAGCACCTTTATCCCAACATCCTCCCACACTTGAAGGTGAATGTGCGAATAAGTGATAGTACTACTATCTCCCCACTATTGTCGTGCACTCTTATACCAATTGAAGAGTGTACAAATGTGGTGCATGTGCGGAGAGGAAGAGGAAGAGAGAGAGAGAGAGAGAGAGAGAGAGAGAGAGAGAGAGAGAGAGAGAGAGAGAGAGAGAGAGAGAGAGAGAGAGAGAGAACATAGGATGTGGGTGGAGCAACTCACCACAAAGTTTAATGAAAATGTCACCAAAATATCTAATATGTTTGTGCAATTCATGCAACAGTTAGCCAAGGGCCAAGTTAATGAGTAGACTTGGTTTTTGCATCCCCCATGTCATGCAAGGGTCCACCTGGTCTATAGGAGCAAGGCTCCAATCTGGAGGGGTTTCACCTTCTCTCTCAAAAAGAGGTGGATAAATTTTTAAAGAATACCAAGCCACCAATGTTTAGGGGAGAGCAAAGGGAATACAACAAAATTATTGTGAATATATTCTTGAATAAACGGGGTGGGATTCACAATCTTAGATGCAAACCGGATGCAATCAAGGCACTACAAACAAGTGTGAGACTAGAAGGCAAGGCCTACAAATGGTGGACTTCTGAGAAGGGCAGCATTCCATAGATTTGGGTAGCCTTCGAGACTGTGTGAAGAAAATAGTTTTTGTTCACAAATGAAGCGGACAGAAATTGGTCTACGCATCAACGTAAGACACTACTGGAGTATATCTTGCACTATCACGATGTTATTCTCAAACTAGAAATTTTGGATACCTTTTTGTAAGTGCATGGGTTTATTCGTGGGTTGACACCAAATCTTAAGAAGCTCCAAGGACCCCAAGAATCTTGAGGAAGCCGTAATGCAAGCCGATATACACAACAATCCCGATGAGAAAGCATTGCATAACACTCACATTCTTAACACTGCACATGAAGATGCATGCACACAACATGGGCATAATAAAAGAAAATTTATAGTAGTCCAATTTGAGGTGTCTAAGAAAACCAAGGGGTCTAGGGGCCCTCTGTCTAGTGAAGAGTTTGAGAATGCTAAAAAAGGTAAAATTATGTTTTATATGTTTAGAAAGTGGACACAGCAAAAAGAATTTTCAAAGTGGAAATTTGCTACCCAAGGTAACGAACAAGAAGTGCACATAGTGCAACTATTGCCTCTTGAGTCCTCCTCTCGTTTCTCCAATGTGGAGGTAAAACACATCAAAGGGGTGGTGGAAGAAGGTGCTTCACACAATTTCATCAACTATAAGTTAGTGAAATGGCTCAAGTTGTCCCAGACTCCAAATTACCACCGCTTACAAGGTAGCGATGATGAATGTTCATGACACTGAGGTGTGGGATACTCAAGTGAAAGATGTACAATTGGAGATTCAAGGGTATCACCTGTCCTTGAATTTACAAGTCATGAATATGGAGTGGGTAGATGTGGTCCTTAATTGCGAGTGGTTACATAGTTTAAGATCATCATAAAATGTAGCTATGAGCACAATAGTTTGATGTTTAAATCTAATGGCGTACATGTGTTGTTGTTGAAAGAGACAGATGTTCCTTTCTTGCTGCTCATTTGTACAGCTGAGCTTAGGAAGCTCTCTTCTCAAGATAAAATAGAAGAACTATTTTTGTGCTATTCCATGTGTTATTTTCTTTCAACTGTTGACAATGTTTTGAATGATAATTTCTCAACGTCGCATACTTCTCTCTCTTCTCTTTATGGTTATTTCTCTCTCCAAAACAAGAACATCTTGCTAATAAGTTAGAAGATATATTAATGGAGTACAAGGATGTATTTCTAGATGATTTGCCACCCAGGTTATTGTTGACATGTGGTGTGTAGAATGACATCGACGTGGTTGCAGGCAGTAAGCTCGTAAGTAAAAGGCTTTATAGAATGAGTCATTCTAAGGCTAGTGAGGTGGACTGTTACCTTGCTTACTATCTCAGTAGAGGTTTTATACAACCAAGTTCTTGACCATGGTCCTTTCCCATCTTGTTGGTGAAGAAAAAAAATGGTAGTATGTGCATGTGCGTAAATTATCGTGGTTTGAATGTGGTTACTATTAAGAAAAAGTATTCATTGCCAAGGGTGGATGAGTTATTTGATAAACTCACCCATGCTTATATCCTTACAAAGATCCATTTGTAGTTAAAGTATCATCAGGTATGCATTAGGCTTGTTGATATACCACATTTTACCACCTTTTGTGTTGCAACTCATGCTTGCCATTGGTTGGTCAGATAGCGCTGCATAGATCCCTCCAATTTCTTGTAGTTCTTTGGTAGCTTTTATAGACATCGAGAGTCAAAAAACTTGACTCGTAGAATACTTCTAATTTATTCGGGATTCTCTGTAAATTTTTTTGGAATTATCAATGGTCCTCTTTGGTGACTTTTCCTTGGTTGCCTCGGCCTTTGTTGCCTTGAGGGCCTTGTCGAACTGCCAAGGAGAGGGGGGGATGCCAATTGTGGGCACCCTCTCTTGCTTTTGCAAACTTAACTTTCCACCCTAGTCGGGTGGGATTGGGGTGCCCAGGGTGAGAAATCAACTCCACTGCAAAGAAATGGCAACGACAGCCATCCCAATAGGGAGAGAAGGGTTCACCATGCCCACTAGAGGCCGCAAGAGAGGGAGACGTAGTGATGTTTTTTCCCACACTCCTCAGTGCGACCTCAATAATCAGTTTCCTTGAAATTTTTGCGTGGTCGATGGAAACCTATTCTCCCTCTAAGCAATGTTGCACCTGCTGCTTGTTACCGAACTTCCTTCCTCCTCACGATGGTGCATGCAAGCTTCCCTAAAAAAAGAGACCATCCATTGCTTTGTCTAAGAATAGCACTCGCTCTGACACTAATATGATGCAAGAGGTTCTGAACTCGTACTCTCCTCCCAACCTCTTGCCCTTAAGTAGGCAATCCCCGAGCTGAGTTTGGGCCCCTAGTCTCTAGGCCCTTGGCCTAACAATTTCATTGTGAAGTTCAACAAGGACACGAGTGCCATCATTGAAAGCTCTCTTCATTACCTAATCTTTCCATTCTTTCTATTAAGTGGTGGCCTACTTGTCTGCACTAGCTCAATTTCCCATGTCTCTCTACCCCTGAGGAATCCTCATCCTAAACCCCAAGCATCCATGCCACCCGCACGACTAACAAGCTTGATGCCAAATTGAGCTCTACCCTACACCTACTAGTCACACCACATACGCCATTGTAGGCTATGCTGACATGATAACCCCCCCCCCCCCCCCCCCCCCCCCCCCCCCCCCCCCCCCCCCCCCCGAGCCCGAAAAAAGGTCTCAAAAATATAAATAAACTACAAGGTGATGAGTGTGACAAATTCAAGCCGCACAATGAAAAAGTATACCAAATTGCTAGCAGAAGCTTAAGATTTTCCTCCCAGAGGCAAAATTTTGAAAGAGAAAAAAGAGGATGAAGATAATGAGGATGATCATATTGCACCACAACAAGATTAGCAAGCATTTTCCCTAGTCACAACTATGCCAACTGCAAAAAGCAAGCAACAACACTTTTTTTAGCACAAAAATGATGGTCAACATACTAGTTTCGATTAAATGAATCACCGAACCATTTTCTCTATGAGTGGATGCTCTTAGAGCCATGGTCGAATCAATGCAATTGACACCTTTGTCCTATTTGAATGCCAATTGTGTGCCAAGATCCGTGTTTCAAGAACTGTTAAATCACACTATAGCATTTCAAGGGCTAGTAAAAAACGCTCTAGAAGGGAACATTCACCATCCATGATGCAAAAGATCAGACAAAGGCAATAGTTGAACATTAAGAAAAGATTGTTGAGATGACAAAGGAAGTAATAGACGAGTGCAAAATCAAGTGGTTGATTCTAAGATCTTGAGTAGTTTGCTTTTGTTTCAGCCATTTATATATTATCACCTAATTTTAGCTTTGTAATTTCTTTCATACACAGGTAATGCTTTATTGAAAGGACCATTATTATTGATTGCCAAAGAAGAATACTTCTCAAGGAAGGCCTTTCCTCTTGAAACAATGAGTAAGTGTAGACCAAGTGCCATTGAGACCAAGGCTCAAAACTATGTCCTAATCAAAGAACAATTGTAAGGTAGTTGCAAGATACATGTTCAGAATTTATACTTTAATGCTATGCACTTTAAAGCAACGACTTTATAAAAGTTTCTTTATTTATTGACTTCAATGCATGTGTGGATAACTTGGATGGCTCAAAAGTTGCAAGGATACATGAACTCTCCTCTAAGATTAAGTACTTTCAAAATGATTCATCACTAGGTAAGAAATAATATAAAATTCAAAAGAGCGACGGTGTAATGGAAATGGCCTATGAACATTGAGAATACCGGAATTAAGAGAACTATAGCGAGCATTTTTATGAGACTACTTTGAGAACATAGAGGGTGAACGTAATTAGCGGTAGCAAGACAACCATTATCCTTAATTAACTTAGCATGAACAATACTTTTGCAAGAGAGAGAATTAGAGAACATGACAATAGTTGAGGACCGGATTTATGTGGAGCCGGTCCCCCCTCCATTATGATTTTGTATTATAGATTCTTCCATAAAGAGAGACTTGATACAATACAATCTTTGTGCTCCTTGAGACATAGGTGATGCAATGAATATGGAAAACTTCATGCATCACAAGCATAACATAACCTTTGTAAAAACATTAACCATCCTCAGCCCCAGTCCCAAGGTCTCAAACACCTTTGAAGGTGGAGAGAGCTAGCGGAGAATGAGGGTAGGTAAGAGGAAGAAGAAGTAACATACAAGAAAGAGATAGTTCCTCACTTATCATCACTCTTCTTGCATAGCATAGAATAATAGCATAATAATGATGATGAAGAAAATAGCAAGCTTAAGCATTGAAGCATGGATCTTGGTCGGATTTGCATTCCATATCCAAGAGTGTTGGTGTAGGTTCTCATATGTAGACTAGGCTTGCCTTGTGTGAGGGTGTGTGGGTTCTCTCTCATGTCCCTATAATTAGGGCTCGCCCCCCCATGAGTAGGGATCTTGGCTGACTTTGGGAACACCTTAAGCCCCTCAAGCACCTTAGTCATGGAGCACCTTACGCACCTCAAGCACCTTAGTAGCAAAAGCACGACAAGCACCTTAGTTAGCAAGCACGACAAGCACCACCTACTTTGGCCGGGTTCCCACCTCAAGCACAACCCTAGCTTGCCTAAGGTCTAAGGACTTTTAACACTGACCCTTGGAGGTCTTTAATGAAGCTAACCGTAAGATCTTTAAGCTCCATTAGCTAGCATTTCCCTTTGACATACCATCTCTCATTTGGACCCCTTTAACTTTGGCCCCGTGTTGAGATAGATCCATAAGCACATGTCTATATTCTAACCCTTGTTCCCGTTTATTCTCCCACATTAAATGACCAGTTTAATATGAGAATATCATTTTGGTTGGTTAGATATTAGATTTTATGACATTACCTCTCTCTTGAAATCATAGTCGTCCTTGACTGTGAGGTAGAAGAGATAAAGCCTTAGTCATTAGTCGATGTTTCTTAGCGGCTAGAGGATCCCTTTTTACCCTACGGCATCATTCCAAGATAGATGACTAATCGATTTGGGGCTTGGGAGACATAGCTGCCACAATCATGTCTGCTCTTTAGTCCACATCATAGCTCCAAAGTAGAGTGACAATTTTTACTTGGTGTTTGAGAGACGTCGTCAACACAAACATGATTCTAAGAATGTATACTAAGTGCACAAGAAGAAGAGAATTAGTCTTAGAAGAAAAAAATATTGATCATTAAAAGAAACATGTACATTTGCTTACTCTAATGTAGCATTTGTAAGCATTGACAAGGTTCATACTATCCTTACGCTGTATTCCTTGCATGCATCTAGCATCTTCAAAAGGATAATTCTTGAACTTAATAAGACACATCGAATAATCTTACCATGTCATAGTACTTTGTCTTCATGCTGAAGGATAGCTTCGGGTTGTAGCACATTTTTTTTGTCTTTGATTTTTGGGGAGTCTTCAATAATTGATTTTGTGGGTGGCTCTCCTTTGTAGGGCTTAAGTAGGCTCACATGAAAAGCATTGTGTATGAGCCACTGGTTGGGCAACTTGAGTTGATAAGCCATGTCCTTAATTGGCTTCAAGATTTGAAAAGGACCATACTATCTTTTTGCTAGTTGAGCGTAATACTTTTGATGGCCTGTAGGATTTTTACCCGTCGTTTGACTCAATCGAGCCTTGGGAAGTTTAAATAAGACCCAATCATTTTCTTTGAACGTTAAGGCCCTTCTGTGCTTATGAGCAACAACTTTTGCCTTCGTTGAGGGATGGATATGGCCTCCTAAATCTTTTGGAAATATTCTTGTAGGTCACAGCTATACTCATCGGCAGGGAAGATCTTCCCACGTACTTTAAGTAGAAAGGGACTTTTAGGTCTTCCCTCTATGATCTCAAAATGTTCCTTTCATGTAGTAGTAGGTAGTATGGACAATATTATTGTACGCATACTCTACAAGTGACTTTTAGGTCTTCCCTTTATGATCTAAAAAGGTGCCTTTCCCATAGTAGTATGGATAATATTATTGTACTCATACTCTACAAGGGGTAAATACTTCTCCCATTGTGAGCATTGATCTACTTCTATAATATAAGTATTTAGTAGATCGAGGATTGTAAGATTGGCTATCTCACTTTGGCCATCCGTTTGTGGGTGATAGGCCAAAGAGAAATCCAATCTTCTACCTAGATTTTCAAAGAGAGCTTTCCAAAAATTAGTGGTCATTCTAGGATCTCTATCGGACACAATGGATGTTGGCAATCCATGGTGTTTCAAAATCTGAGATATGAATGTTGGAATTAGGGTTGCAGAGAAACACACACAGCTTGGAGAAGACGAAGGAAGCTCAAGGCACACAATAGAGAGTGTGTTACTTAGTGTGCAATGGAAAGATAGATAGCCCTAGAGTGATGGGCGTATATACAATGCACGGGGGAAAAAACCTCCTAAAGAGGGAAAAAATGCCCCGGCGGTCCTAGTGTGTTCACACACATCACTACCACATGTATATGGTAACAAATCCCCCCTGGAGTGATGCGGTGAACGAGAGCTGGCACATGAGTAAAGGGAAGTGCCATGCCCTGAGGACAGGATCAGTCCACAAAGGGGAGTAAGCCCAAAGCTTTGCGGAAAGCTTCAAGCTTCTCACGAGACAATGCCTTTGTGAAAAGATCTGCAAGGTTGTCCTGTGTTGGCACATAAGCCAAGCTGATCTCTCCTGCTGAGAGCCTCTCCCTGACATAGTGGTAATGCACCTCAATGTGCTTTGTGCGAGCATGAAAAACTGGGTTCCTCGCAACTGCCAATGCGCTCTGACTGTCAGTGTAGATAGTGTTGGCAGTGTCCTGTCCAACACCCAAGTCAGCCATAAGGCGTCTGAGCCATACACACTCAACCGTAGCTGTGAAGACTGCCCTGTACTCAGCCTCACAACTCGAAGTGGCCACAGTAGGTTGCTTCTTGCTCAACCATGATATACATGAACTGCCAAGCATGAAACAAAAACCACTTGTGGACACTCGCGTGTCAAAACAACCAGCCCAATCTGAGTCCGAAAAAGCATGTAAGTCTGG
This sequence comes from Adiantum capillus-veneris, assembly GCF_014529385.1. Lineage (NCBI taxonomy): Eukaryota > Viridiplantae > Streptophyta > Polypodiopsida > Polypodiales > Pteridaceae > Adiantum > Adiantum capillus-veneris. The sequence continues at coordinate 163,010,270 of NC_140934.1, read as the reverse complement.
CGGCAATGATCCCCCCTTGGGATAAAACAAGCCAAGATGTAAAGTGCCACTAAGGTAGCGGAAAATCCTCTTGACAGCCTGCCAATGCTTAGACCCTGGGCTATGCATAAATCTGCTGACCTGCGAGACTGCAAACTGAATATCTGGCCTCGTGTTGCATACATAAATGAGGCAGCCAACAGCAGTTTGGTAAAGAGTGACATCAGCAGGATCGCCAGCATCATGTAGACTCAACTTCAAACCTGTTTCCATGGGAGTGGCAATAGGTTTGCAATCCTCAAGTCCAAACTTACATAGCAATGTCTCTATGTAACTTTTCTGACACAAGGCAATACCACCATCACACTGCTTAAACTGTATACCCAAGTAATGATGCAACAGCCCCAAATCTTTCATCTTGAAAGTAGCATTCAAATCAGCCTTAAATTCAGCAATATGTCTCTCATTTGGTCCAGTGATCAGCAAATCATCAACATAAAGAACCACAATGAGAAATACATCATCCTCACGCTTTACATACAATGTGCTTTCTGTTGGACTGTTACGAAAGCCTCGTTTAACCAAATGAGTGTCAGCTTTCTCATACCAAGCACGAGGAGATTGCTTCAACCCATACAAAGCCTTCTTACATTTGCACACTTTGTCCTCTTGTCCTTTTATGACAAAACCGCGAGGCTGCGTTACATAAACTTCCTCAAATATGTCACCATTCAAGAAAGCAGTAACAATGTCTGATTGATGTACATCCCAACCAAAATGAGCTGCCAATGCACATAGAAAACGCACAGTAGTCATACGACAAGTGGGAGCAAAAGTCTCTTCATAATCTATGCCTTTTTGTTGTGCATAACCCTTTGCAACAAGTCGAGCCTTATGGCGATCGATCTCACCATCCGGCTTGCGTTTCAACTTGTAAACCCACTTCGTACCAATGGCCTTTTTGCCAGGAGGCAAATCACATAAAGTCCATGTGTCATTCTCTATAAGTGCATCATATTCTGATTTCATGGCAGCAATCCAATTTTCTGAATTCTGTGCTTCATCAAAAGACAGAGGCTCCTCAACATCATGTAAACTAGACACAGCCAAAGCATAACAATCTGATGCATAAGATGCATGGCGAGAGCCTGAACGAGTACGACTAGATAAAGGTGCATCCAATTTACTGTCACGCAAAGTGTGCACCAGCCATTTTGGCATACCTCTAGCCTGCTCATTTTCAGCCCTTTCCTCATCAAGTACATCATGTACATCTGCATCAGTAATAGGCTGTTCTAAAACATTTTCAAAAACCCCCATAGGCTGTACATTTGCCTCATTGGAACTTACATTCGTATTTCCACCACTGAAAAGAGGCAACAAAGTGTCATAAATGTCCTGTGAGCTTACATTACTGTCTCTAGTACATGACAGCAAGGGTTGAACAGAATCTTCCACAAACACTACATCCCGTGAAACCAAAATACGTTTTGTTTGCGGATGATACAACCTGTAACCTTTGCTTTCAGCACTATAACCAACAAAAATACATTTGACAGCCTTATCATCCAATTTTCTGCGCTGCACTTGTGGCACCAAAGCATATGCCAAACAGCCAAAAACACGCATGTGCTCAATAGAAGGTTTTCTATCATGCCATGCTTCATATGGAGTAATAGACTGCAAAGCTTTCGTAGGACACCTGTTAAGTACATAAGTGGCACACATGATGGCCTCAAGCCAAAAAGAATGCGGCAAAGCTTGACTTTTGACCATACATCGTGCCATTTCCGTTAGTGACCTGTTTTTCCTCTCAGCAACACCATTTTGCTGAGGTGTATAAGGCACTGTACATTGGTGTTTTATCCCACGACTAGCCAGAAATGCATTAAATTCATGAGACATATACTCCCCCCTCGATCGGAACGGAGGGTGCCCATAGTACATTTTGAGACATTTTCAGCCATAGCCAAAAATTGTTTGAAGCACATAAAAACTTCGGACTTCGCTTTAAGCGGAAATACCCACGCATGCCTGGAGTAATCATCAATGAAAGTCACGAAGTACAGGTAATTGCCCAAGGACGGAGTTTGCATGGGCCCACAAACGTCACTATGCACAAGCTGCAACCTGCATGTGGCCCTAACTGAACCATCCTTTGGAAACTTAGAACGCTGCATTTTACCCAGAATACAGCCTTCACAAACATGTTTGATAGGTGCTTCAAGAGGCGGCAAAGAAGCAACCATATCAGATTTCTGCAAACGCAGCAAACTGGCAAAATTCAGATGACCAAAACGTGCATGCCAAAGTTTTGCATCTGAAATAGCCCTTGAATCTGCAACAGCATTTGCAAAATTTTGTCCACACTTGTCATACAAAGTGAGCTTATACAGCCCACGGCACAAAAGCCCAGATGCAACAATTTCATCACCAAAACTGAGATCATGAACTGTACATCTGTCATCCACAAATTTGACTACAAGTCCAAGTCTAGCAAGTGCGGATACAGACAAGAGATTCTTCTTGATCCCAGGTACATAAAGTGCATCAACAAGTGTGAAGGAACTGCCATTAGCAGCAGTGAGCACAATCTTTCCAACTCCCTGAACTGGATAAGAGGCGTTGTTGGCACAAGTGACTGAATTCCCATGAGGGACAGACTCGAGAGAGGTAAACAATTCACGATGTGAGGTAATGTGCTTTGTAGCACCACTGTCGAAATACCACACATGTGAATCTGCAGCAACTGACAAGCATGCATCATGGACAGCAGGATTGTAAGTGCACTCTGCGCTAAAAGCCCATTCTGCATCAACATCAGCATCACAATCTCCTTTCACAGAAGACTCAACAATGGCTGCATTTGTAGTGGAACCAGCATTTGCAGTGGAACCACCCTCTTTCTTCTTAGCCTCTTTGGCCTTCAACTTAGGACACGACTTGATCAAGTGATCATTGGCTTTACAATAATGGCAACGCATCTTCTTTTTGCCCTTATCACCAGAATTGCCAGACGAAGTGCTGCCAACAGAAGCATTAGGAACAGAATTTTTGCCACTCGCAGCAGAACCATAAGAAGTGGCTGCATTACTGTTACCACCCTTTCTTTGAGAAGCAATAAAAGCCTGTTCAACTGCACGCTGCCTAGTCCTGTTTTTTCTAGAAAGTGACTCTTGCAACAGCAATGTGCATAATGCATCAAACTTGACAACTTCAGGATTTCCTTGGGTCATCAGTCTCCAAGTACTAGCAAAAGTCTGGTAGGAATCTGGTAAGGCATCAAGAACAGTCTGCACAAGGGAACTGTCAGAAATGACTTCACCTGCAGAAATGAGTTGCTCATTGATATCCTTGACACTAGCAAGGAAAGTGTCCATATCATCTTCCTCATGCATAATCTTCGACTCTAGCTCTTTACGCAGCAAAGCAATTTTAGCCTCATTGCGGCTTGCATAAAGACCTGCTAGAATATCCCAAGCCTGTTTTGCAGATTTTGCTGAACGGATGTGAGGAATAATGGTGCGCTTCACAGACAACGCAATCAATGCATGAGCCTGCGCATCCTTAACATCCCAACGAGCTTGTTCTGCTGTAGGCAAAACAACTCTAACAGCTGCAATCCTTGCAGCAAGACCTGCAACATCCTCAATATCTCCTACATCTTCAGAACCAGGACGTACATCAATGCCCTGCACAATGTTCCAGACACCTTTTGACACAAGAACGTGTTGCATCATATAAGCCCACATAGGGTAGTTGTCCCCATCCAACCTGTCCTCAGCAGCAAACATCTTGAACACATCTGTGTTGTTGTTGTCAGCCATGGTAAATGCTGCACCTGATGTGAAAACTGCCCGAAAATAGGAGAAATGGAGCGGGAACAACTTGTGCTATATAGCACAAACTGTAGAAGACTATAAGGCACCTGTTATGCAGAAAACGGCACCGACAGAAAATCTGCACAAAATGACGAAATAACCTGTGCAGTACTGCCCGTAGTGGAAACGGAGGCCGAAATGAGCCCAAATCAAAATTCTGAGCAGACCGAGCTCTTCGAGCTCGCCCAAAAGATTTGTCGACCTGCGAACGCTTGCCAAAGCTCACTGAAATCGGAGAAAGTGAGCAGGCGTGTTCTGGAGCAGCTGGCGACTAAGCCCGGGAGGACGTGACCTGCTCTGATACCAATTGTTGGAATTAGGGTTGCAGAGAAACACACACAGCTTGGAGAAGACGAAGGAAGCTCAAGGCACACAATAGAGAGTGTGTTACTTAGTGTGCAATGGAAAGATAGATAGCCCTAGAGTGATGGGCGTATATACAATGCACGGGGGAAAAAACCTCCTAAAGAGGGAAAAAATGCCCCGGCGGTCCTAGTGTGTTCACACACATCACTACCACATGTATATGGTAACAATGAAGAGGGTTGCAATTCGGTGTGTCTTACTAGTCTTTTTGACAAGAATAAAGTATCCTTGCTTGCTAAACTATTGTCCATATTCTCGTATTTCCATGGATAGACTTGGGTAATCCAAAGATAAAATCTATGGATATACTCTCCCATGGTGAATTAGGGATTGGCAATGGATGGAGTAATCCAGGTTGCTTTCCTCTATCAAGGATTTAATATTTACGTAATTACAACAAATTTTGTGTGATCACAAGGTCTTATTGACACATTTACATGATTACACTAAAGATAATCACACAGAATCCGATTAAGGGCGACTTGCAAACCCACTACATTCCCGCCAGGCTTTTCAGTATTCCCGACGGGCCTGCTGAGATTGCTCATTTTCCCTGCGGGCTCGTCAGGAATACTGAAAAGCCCGACGAGCTCGCAGAATTATATATACGCGAGCCCGATCGGGCCCGCTGGGTGTTATTTCTTCTTGCTTTCATCTTCTGAGAGAGAGAGAGAGAGAGAGAGAGAGAGAGAGAGAGAGAGAGAGAGAGAGAGAGAGAGAGAGAGAGAGAGAGAGAGAGAGAGAGAGAGAGAGCTCGGCGACCACCTTTGCAGGTACATCGAGAGAAGAGAGGAGAGAGGGGGTCGTGTGGGAGTGTGCTCTGTGTTGCAGTGCAAGACAACAGCAGAGTACTTGACCACACGATCCGGGTATGTGCTGTGTGTGTGTGTGTATGCGTTGTGTGGTAGCGTGCCTTTTGTCGTATTGCGTGGCAGTAATAAGGTACCTTACCACACAATGGGAGTGTGTGTGTAAGCTGTTCTACGGAAAAATGCTTATCACGAGGGCATCACCTCGGTGATGCGGGGAAGATGGTGTCCTTGTGGTAAGTATTGGCTTACTGTCTGGGTACTACATCGGTCACGCGGCGAATCTAGTATCCTTATGGTAAGTCAACTTCCCTTCCCCTTTTCCAAAAAACATATGGGCATCAATCGGTAACGCGGCTATATGATGTTCGTATGCAAGCCATTGTTTTTCCTTAGATTCAGGTGGCACTCGATCGATAACGCGGCTAATAGAGTGTCGTTTGTCAGAAGCATCTATTTTTGCATAAATGTGGCGTTCAGATCGTTAATCCGACCGTACGAATGTCATATAATTTGTATGTGCATGTGCAGTTAATTTTTTAAGTATTAAGTATATGAAATACTTGGTTGGTAACGCGGCTGTGAAGAGTATTTCATATACAAAATGTATGAATTGTTTGATTTTGTTGAAATGAAATGTTCATTTGAAATTATATACTAGCTAATCATATTCAAAAGAATACTTTATTCATCAATCATCGCTATTTTAAATGTTCCATTTATATAAATTATATGTAAAAAAGTATTTGCACAAAAATTTCATGTTAAATATTCTTTTTTAATCTTTCTAAAGGACTGTCAAGCATTATCGCTATTTTTAATGCTTCATTTACATAAATTCTCTATAAAAAATCTAAATGCACACAATTTGCATGTTAAATATTCCTTTGTATCTTTTTAAAGAGCATCAATTATCATCGCTTTTTGATCGCTACATTTACATAAATTCTATGTAAAAAAGTGTGTGAACACACTTTGCTAGTCCAATTTGTATACTTCCAATGTTTTAAATGTTTTTAAGTCGGTGTGTGCTTTGTTTGAATTAGTATGTGCGCACAGAGAAAAATATAAGTTAAAAATTCAATATATGCTGAAATGTGCCAGACTGTTAACATGTATTGTTTGATCTGAATTAAGTTCTTATAAACCACTTGTTTGATCTACATTTGACACGTGTAACAGATTGCAATTTTAAGTGAAGATTATTTTCAAATTTTGTCAATATTTCCTTGCACATTTCTTAAAGTCTTCAAGTGGTGGTTAAGAGTTTACCTGAGATAGTGTGAGCGTATTAGTGTCGTTTGAAACCATGAATTTGTATTTGATATGTTGTTTTTTATTGTTCAGTGCAAATATGATGCCACATCAAAAGAAATGTATTATGCATGCCATTCATAAAGAATGTATTTTGGCAATCTCATCATGTGCAGCTGATCGCATACAGCAGATTAGTGAAAGCGATGTCTACATCAAAGACCTCACTAGAGCTATATGAGAGAACACAGAGCGCAGGTTGCGACTTGAAGACCAATACGAGTTGTTGCTTCCACCAGGGATACAAGAATTTGACCCCCACCACAAGGTTAGGAAAGTGTTGGGTAATATGAAAATATGTTGCAGAGACATAAAGGAAGATATCCCACCTGCCTACGACATGTCCAAATTAGAGCTCTGGGATAAATTGTGGGAAGAACAGAAGATAAATATGAAGCGTGTGAAAGCGTAGGACCAAGCAACCTTACCCAAGAGATTTAAGATAGCCCAAGATGCGCAAGCAGCTTTGGGAGGTCGATCCGATGCTAGCGACATCGACACAATCATGCGCACTGCTTTGAATGAAAAGTGCACTCATCTTGTTGGCATCCCTCACGAAGCCTTGGTAGAAGGTATGAGGATTGGAGCAGGCTCCTTTGGTGTGTGCACATTGTACACCATCAAAGGCATCTCATTTTTTCCAGACCACATTACATATGTGGGAAAATGTTACAAGGGAGGGAGTGAGGCAAAATTTGACAGCTTTCAAACAGAGCAAGGAATGAAAACGCTTCACCCCTCCATTGCAAGGTGCATTGGGTTTACTACCGAAGCTCCTTGGATCACGCTATTCCCATACTACAATGGGGGTACCGTGGGTGACATGATATGTTGCTTACCGTTCGCTCACGGATTTTTCAGACGACACATGCACAGGCTACAACACTGCTGGAGGTCATTGCCTGTAGAAAATCTTCCTGTAAGTGTGATAGACACGGTGCGCATCAAAGCTCAATGATTGAGCAGATGCCATTTATTTGTCATGCCTTAATCGACGGTGTTGCGGCTGCCCACTCGCTCGGCATAGTGCATAGTGACCTGCACCCGTTCAACATAATGTTGGACTTTACTCGCGCCAATAAACCCTGCATCGGCATCATTGATTGGGGTATGATGCTAAGAACACCAGCTAAGCGTTCAACAAATAATTATCTGCATCCAAGCGCAGAATCAGACGAAGCAGTTTTGGATGCACGTAGAGCAGGGAATGCTAAGATGGCTAAGCGACTGTGGATTGCTCCTGAACCATACGATCCACGATGCACATATGCATACACAAAAGCGAGCGACATTTATGTATTGCACTACCTATCGACATGTTGGCAGATTTTTGGAGTGCAACCAAAAAAGTTTATTTTCCGGAAGAAGTTTTTCACCACCCGGACGAAGATGTTATGAGGGCTATTCAAATTAATGTAGATTTTTGGATGATGTTAAAAGAGCGGGAACAAAGAAGGAATGCTTCTGACGTGTTGATATTTTTCAAAGAACATTTAAAGACAGACCCTAACCTTGTCCAACATCCACTTGTTGAACTTGCACCATCATTTTATCCGATTTAAACATTTCTATGATATATATATGTCTTGTCCAGGGTATTCTATTTTTTATTGAAGTGTATTATCTGGTTTGAAGTGGTTCACCTCATTGAGTCAATTATCTTTAGTCATTTCAAATTTGTCATTTAACTATGAGTATTTCAAATTTGCCTTGTGGTTCAATTAGTCACATTTGTTGTGGTTTGATTTAGTGGATTCCGCGCACTTTCCCTGTGAACGAGAAGTGGATATATTCTGCATATGTGAGACTATTGAATCGTGAGAATATATATTTGCCACTGATATTGAATATTTGTCTATCTGTTGACTGCAACTCTAAGAGAAAATGGCCGATGAAGAACAAGATATTGGCACCCAATCACTGCCCGATGATCAACAACAAGCGGCTGTAAATGCACTTCAGCGCATGAAGTCTTTGACACACGGCATGTCAGCACAACAATCGATGCGTACTGCTTGACGACTCTCAAAGTGGGCAAATCCAAACCACATGCAATGGAAAGAGATCAATAAAGAAGTGACAAAGGACATGATCAAGACAATATGGCCATGTGAGGACACAGAGATCAAGAAAGGAAGGTGGAAGGTTTCAAAGTGCAACCATGATGCGATCAAAGAAAACGCTGAGAGGATTTATTTGGAGGTTTATGGCCATCCCTTGCACAATGCAGATTGTGCACTATATTGCGCAAAAATGTTATATGTTCACTTTGTGCAACAACGACCAACAGACTTCTCGTCAAAGGAGACAACTGTTGCCACGCATGATTTAAGAGAGAGTTGTGTCACTTTCACCCGAGATGAGCTGGCATTGATAGTGGAAGGCGCCAACCTACAGTTAAAAAGAGAGAAGGATATTTACACAACACAGTTAGAGAAAGATGCAGAAATAACACGGCTTTCTATAGCCACCCAAACACCCCAACCCTCACAAGTCCGGTTGGAGAAAAGCATTCACCACTTAAGTCAGGACGTTCAAAATCTGGCACAGCAAGTGAATCCAACACATGTATAAGGGACACACATCAACTACCTTGTCATGCATCCGGAGTTTGTCCTCTCCTCTACTTCAGATGCATCCTCATCTTCCCAATGTCCTGTTTGCTACAAGAATTTTGATGGATGGAGTGGATATTATACATTGACATGTGGTCATTATTATCATTTAGTTTGTCTTATTCATTTAATGCAAAATAGTAGTCAATGCGCAATCTATTCACAAGATATCCCAGAAGGAATATATATTTTGTTTGGCATGGAAAATGAATATAAATTCAAGCAAGCATGCCCAGATACCCCTAGCGCAATTAGAAGTCTTTTTGATGAGCAAGATGCTGCTTCAGGGCAACACAATTGAGATCAACAAACTATGTACTATCACGAATATGAAGCATTGTAATTACTCAAAACACATTTGAATACAAGGTCTTTTACAATGGTTTTTGACATTTACTCGTTCTACTCTCAAGCTATATTGAATCTATTGAGTTGTTATCTGGTTCTAAGTCTGAGTGTTGTGCTTCTCCTTGTAATTCAACCTCCACATCTATTATCAAATTCTCTTCTATTTCGTCTACAGTGCATTGAGATACACCAACATTGAACTCTTCTTCATCTTTGTTTTGACAATCATACAACCAGGTTGACATTTCCTCCTCGTAGCCAACACTTTTGATGTGATTCAATATCTTTTGGTTGTAAAACATATACACTAATTTTTCTGCTTTGTCTGCTAATAGTCTGTTGCGAATAGTGTTGTGAACATACTTTTACATACTCCAGTTTCTCTCTGAACTTGAGTTTGTTGCACATTGTGCGAGTAATTTCATTGCAAGGGGACGTAAGGTAGAGTAATGCTCTCCACCATTCATCATCCATCACTTCCATGCAAGTTGCTCTTTTGCGATTACCTGTACAAAATCATTCGCAAAAGGACCTTCTTTTAATATAAATGCACTCATTTCTTTGATGCAATCAATTCGGTCCTGAACGTTGGAGTAGAACGTGTTGACCACGTGATAGAAATCGCTTACCACCTCTGTATTGGACATCAGATCTAAATTCCAATACTCTGGATCAAGCATGTAAGCAACGTTATGGAGTGGATTATGAGCGCTCTTCCACCTTGCATGAAAATACTTAGTCAAAATTTTTCGTTGTTTGCCAAAGAATGGTAATCGCCACTCCTTCTCTACTACAGTCTCTTTCAACTCTTCAGGATTTTCAAGACTCTATTGGACTGACCACCATGTCATCACACTTTGCCCAAGTTTGGTGCCCTTTGATCAAGATTGTGGATCGCAAATATAACGGGCATCATTACATGGTATGCATCCATTACACTCCTCCACCAAGAAACCTTGTTTACATTGCCATGTAGACATGTAATTTTATCTTTCACTTTTTCTTTCTGCTCAAGCTGCCATTCAAAGGCCACGCAATTGAATGTGTCAATCACAATGCATTTATTATGGAGAAGTGCAAGATATAAAAGTGTGTGCAGAATCGAGTTTCAGTAGGAAGTTTCAGCATCACTAACATGCACATCCTATACAAATCGAGCACTCTTTGTCGTTTTAAGATAAATTTCACAACTTGACGTGCTGTATCAATTATTTTGGTGAACCACGTGGTTTCTTCGCTAGAGTACCAATCTTTCAGCACCAAGTTTAAGCTGTGCGTATTACAACCATTGGCAAAAATGTGTGAAAAGCACTTCTTTATTAATTTACTGGCGTTTTTATAATTCTTTGTGTTGTCCATGACTACTTGAACGACATGTTCAGCATTAATTTCTTTAATTACATTAATAAAGACCTTAGAAATGTATTTGCCACTTTTAATTACACCAGAACTATCAATCACCTTTATAAACGTTTCTCCCGTTGGACAAACCAACAATACATTGATCAACGATCTTCTCTGAACATTTGACCAACCATCACTTACAATCGTACATCTTGAAAGCGAAATATTCCCAAGTATTATTTTGCCAACATGCTCTTTGACTTCTATGTAACATTTGTCCAAGAAAACATTTCTTATCGGGTGATAAGAAGGAGCTGAAAATCCTGGACCAAACTCACCGATTTTCTTCCAAGCAGCCTTCCAATGATTGCTGTCTACCATGACCAAAGCACTTCTAGTAAAGAATATTGCTTTGGCGAGTGGAGTTTGTGCTTCTTCTAGAGACTACACTTGAAAGCTTTGATGTAATGATTTTTGACGCATTTGACAAAGTCCACCTTCATTGTGACGTTTAAAAGGAACACTGCCTAGAATTTTCTCTCCTTGCATAGGTTGTTCTCCAAGGTTAGTTGGTGTCACTACAGGATCTGCGGAGTTAATATTTGGCTCTGGGAACTCTTGACTCAAATCCACAGAGCTATATATCTGTTGTCTCTTGCCACTATTTTTGGCGAGCTCTTCTCTCAAACGCTTGCAACTGCAGTTGCCTGAGGATGTTCACATTTCTTACAAGTGTTTTTAACGCTACCCAGAAAATGATTCCTAATACGTGGTGCAGTGCCTGATTTTGTTGTGTGACAAAATTTACATTGCCACTGCATATATCGGCCGCATGTGTTGTGAGCATAATCCCACTCTTTGCCAGGAGCGTTTTTATTCTTTGGCTTCTTTGTACCACTTGTGCCCACATTTTTCTCCATTGTTTTTAAATTAAAACTGAAGACAAAAGAACAAGATGTTCAGTTTTTTAAAACATTTTTCTTATTTTCAGTATATATTATAATTTAAAAACCATTCAATATGAAAGTAACTATGATGCACAATATGAGATTTTCAATGCACGCTAGTCAATCCACATATCGATCACCTATATTGTGAGCAATCATACACATTGCAATGTAGTCTATGCATGACATAATTACTATAACAATGCTATGAATCTCTCTATGCAATTATTATTATAATGATTATTTATATGTCCACATCTAATTTTAATTGCTACAAAAAAAAAGAAAGAAATAAAATATATGATTGGTCATTTCATGCACTAATAATCTATCGTAATACATAATGCACTCTCTGTATAAACCAATGCATGAACTAACGCAAATAAATCTTCAATATAATCACTCTATTGAGGACTACTTGTACCCAGTGAAGGATTGTAGCCCACCCATGCAACCAATTCAATATATAAAGGCTATTTTAACCCAATCAAGGATTATAGCTCTTATATTGTGGAGTGACAAGTGTAAATCAACTCAAATGCAAGACTTCAAGCATCTTTATATGCCCGGTACACTAGTATAAGACATCCTGCCCTTGACTATCGACTCGTCATTTACATATGCTCATCTTCTAAAACCAATTACAGCCCTCATTTGGACCAATGGCTTCTTTGTAATGAGCATGATTCTCCAAGTTTTCAGTTGTTTTGGTTTTGTACCTTTATGTCGATAAACGAATTAAAAACTTTTAAAAGTGGTTACCGAATTAAGAATCACGTTCGGCCCAAAAAAAGGACTCGTGACTCTGTAACCTTAGGTCAATTCACCAGGAGATGACTATACCCGGCACTCGGATACACTCCCCAAGGATTTGCCTAGCTAAAAGACCGCAATTAGCACACTATTTACTATATATAATTACTCCCGTTGGGCTTTTCCATTTTCTCGACGGCCCCCCCGGGCTATTGCATATACTTGGCGGGCCTGCCGGAAAAATGAAAAAGCCCGGTGGGCCCCGCAAGGAAAAATGGAAAACTGGGAGGGCTAACCGGCTCTATAGGTTTTTGCAGGTCAAAATCAAATTCACGTTAACAATTAACGTGATTACGTGATTTTTTTGTGTAAATACTAAAGTTATTGACGTAATCACCCGATCGTGATTACGTTAATGAAATCCCTGTCCTCTATCATACTTGGTCTTTTGGCATACCACACATTTTGAAACATACTCTTGTATGTCTTCTTTTATGACAGGCCAATAGAAGTACGTCTCTACTCCTTGAAGAGTAGGTTGAATGCCTCTATGTCCCGCATAAGGAGGAGCATGGGATTCATACATGACTTTCTCACGAAGGGAGTGGGTAACACATAGCCTATTGCCATGGAGAAGGTAACCATCCTGCACAAGGGCTAACGTTATGTCTTTAAAATCAAGGTCAATAGCATACTCATCTATCATAGAAGATAGATCATTGTGAGTTGCTATAGACACCGCATTGATTCTTGGTCATTCTGGGACGGGTGTCTAACCTCACTCCTATCTTATTGTAGACATAGCGAGAACCACAAATATAATTGTCAATCCATGGGACCGAGCTGACTTGACTAGTGCATAGAGGATACAAGAGGTTTTCAATCTCTTGGAAAACACATACAACTTGCATCTAGCTCAAGCTACACTCAAATAACAAAAATCACCAAAAGCTAGTCGTTGCTAATTGGCAGACAAATCATAACCGTTACAGCATCAAACAACATCCAAACGTTATAAAACTTCTAGGACATGTTTATAAGACCTAAGCACACTTGCTTATGGTCTCAAATCTCACTTTAGGTCAAGTGCAAAAAACACAATTATTAACAACAATGAGTTTTTGACCTAGTCGTTTTTGACCCGACTATACTTATTTTATGATTCTTAAAGCTTAAATCCCTACTTATGATGAAATTAGGCCGCGGGTCGGCGACACCAAAAGCTACGGATTACCATGAAATTCTTATGTCAACGCATAGAGCTCTTACCTGCGGTTGCAACGCAACAGATGACACTGTAATGTGACAATCGAGAAGAGAGTAGGAAGCACAAGAAGGAGAGAAGGGAGCACCGTTAGCTCATGCTGTGTTCTATTATCCAAAAACTTACAAAATACTTACAAAAATTGTCTTTTATACTTTAGCCAAGTTTTTTGTGGTCAAAACTAATAATCTGGGAGCTCTAACTAAAGATAGTTGATAGAATCTGGAAGCTTGTAGCCCCAGGTTATCAATTACACTGTTTATCTGGAACGAAGGAGTTACAACATTCCCAATTCATCAAAATAATAAGTGTTTTTACAATAAAAGCTCTGAAAAATGTTATCCGAGTTAGCTTGCTACTAACATTTCCCCCCTCCTTGATTGTGTCGTCCCTTGACACAGTTTCATGGATTGAAGTAGTCTTCGGGGGTTGACGGCTAGTGAGGCGGTCTTTAAGCACATGGAGGGCTTTTTCATATCTGTTTCATCTTTCTTTGTCTGGGACTTGCAAAAACTACATGGTGACTTTGTTCTTTAGTTCAATGGCGGAATATCCAACAAACCTTGACGTAAGGTTGATGATCACTGGCCCAAACATCTTTGTTCGCCATGTGAAGAAACTTGTATAGAATGCCTCTTCAAATGCCAACATAATGCTAGATGGCAGAAACATACATCTGGCGTAGAAGCCGTAGAGGACTTCTTCTGAAGGCTGTCCACTTAAATCATAGCATAGACCTTTGTTGCCTTCGAGGAAAGACATCCATGGTGCTCCTGCTTGCTTAGGCTCATGAAAAGTTTGAATGCAGCTGAGTAGCATTCTGCAGATCTTATAAAAAAGCATTGTACATGAGAGGTCAGGGAGGCTCTTGAAGAAGGTCATGGCGCCTGTTAGGGTTTTCACCATGTATTCTTTCGTTGATGGTCCTTGCTCTGGAGCTGGTAGTCATGGGTAATTTAGCCATGTTGGCCTCTTCTTCTTTAGTGCATCATGTGCCTGCCATGTCCTTACCCTTGGTATTGGACAAAATGTAGGGTCCTTTTGTAGGGCTGCAGGTGCTCTTGTGAACAGAATTAGGTATCTGGAGTTCTTGTTCAATGTTTTTTTCCTCCATTTTGGGTGGATACCATCTGAGACTTCTGCCTGCATATCCTTGTAAAGTCTTTCCTTAACCTGTAGTAGCTCCACTTTTATCAATGGCTAGGACTGTGATTGCTGATGCCACTGAGCATTGATTTGGTGGGGAGTGATCTGAGTTACATTTACTGAGTGGAGAACTCTCAACTCCAAATCCATAGCTGCCTTCCATTTAGCATATACTTCTTGGAAAATCTGCTCTTTCAGTGCATCTTTCTCAGCTTTAGAAAGCTGGACCATTGGCACTTGCTCGGCTTCAGTGATTGGTACTTGAAATTTGACTCACCTGCTAGTGCTTCTGATGGTTTTGTTTCCATATCAGCAAAAGAGACTGATGGTATGTCGATGGTTGGATGTTCAGAGGTTCCGGCCTCATACTGAGTTTCTGTTTGTCCCTCTTTTAGCAGCTGATTGATTCTCTTCAATTCCTCTATTTCCTTGAGCAATTGCTCTTCTTTTTGGACCCGCATCAATGCAAGGTCTTATCTTTGTGTTTGATCCAACTTCAGCTCAATTTCATTGTCCTTTTTCCTCTTTTATAAAGTCTTGTAGACTTCATCTGTTCCCTTGATTGAGGCTACAAGTGGATTTTCTCTTATTTGTCTTCGAAATGCTGGTTGATCATTGATCCGCTGCTCAGAGTACTGCAAAGAGGCATTAGCTACATCAAGCTGCACTTGGATTTTTTGTACTGATAGAGTAGTGGTTAAAAGTTCATTGGTTACTTATGTTAGTTGTTGATCTTTACTTTTGCATGCATCAGATACCTTTGTCAAGAGCTCTCCCAGCTCTTCCATGTCTTTCTGTTGTTTCTCCTTTGCAATTTGGTGTATTGCTACTTAATTTTGTAGCTCTTTAATCTATATTTGAAGATCTATAATGATGTTCATTCTGTCATGTCATAATAATCAATATCTAATTCTCCTAAATGATTTTCTCATGTTAAACTGATCATTTAATACAGGGAAGTGCCAGGGGAGAAAAAGCTAGAATATTGGTTAAGCTAGCAGACCGGCCAATCCAAGGAGGGAAAATAGGGATCCAAAGGGGGGTCCATCTGCAAAAGAGTTGTGTGCAACAATGGGCTCAAATGACCCTAAGGTTCAGCCCATTAAGACTTCCAAAATACTAAGGTTCTAAAATCCAAAGGTTGTGTCCAAAGGTCAAACATTAGGGAAATTGGATGCTTTGTGTGTGTCCCAAAAAGTCTTTGTCAAGCCCTACATAGGAGGGGGCGAGCCCAAGAAGTAGGGAATGAGAGAGAAACACCCACACACACTCACAAGCTTCATTTGTACACAAGGGGAAAGTGGGACACATGTGAGCTCCCTAGCCCAAATGCCCACAAGGTGTACTCAAATCCTATTGGATGGACTTGGAGGTGGACCAATGAGAATTAGGCTAGAGTAAATCTATTTTAATTAATTTAAAAACACTTAATAAAAGAACCAATAAGAATTAAGCTCTCTAGAAGACTATTGGACAGTCTCCCAAGGGGTTCAATGAGCATTCAACAGCCCAATGGCTTGCCTAATTCCTATAGTCCAGGAGGCAAAGGGGTCCAATGAGAGTTTAGTTGAATTAAATAATTACCTAAATATCTCACAAAAGGGGAAAGGTGGACACATGTCAGAAGGCTATCACTTATGTTGCTTAATTTCCATTGGCTAGGGCTGGGAGGTCCAATAGGACTGTAACATGAGTAATTAGCAAGGGAGGTCGACCAAGAGAGAGAGAGGGGCTAATTTTTGGAAGGCATTATCACACACACACACACTCATACAATCTCATGTGTGAAGCAAAGAAGACTCTCTCTCCTTCTCAAGCTTTAATGGAAAGCTTATCACCTACTCCAAGCTTGTGAGAAGGGAGGCCTACACCAACAACA
The DNA here is from genome assembly GCF_014529385.1 of Adiantum capillus-veneris. Classification (NCBI taxonomy): domain Eukaryota; kingdom Viridiplantae; phylum Streptophyta; class Polypodiopsida; order Polypodiales; family Pteridaceae; genus Adiantum; species Adiantum capillus-veneris. The sequence continues at coordinate 162,993,625 of NC_140934.1, read as the reverse complement.
CTTGGCTATTCAACCAAGAGCCAAGATTCAATGCATGCTCATCTCCTCTAACATGCTAATTACTAAGCTAAGCTATGCTAAAATGAGTGATTATGTGAGGAGATGTACATCTTTCTCGTAAGAATACTCCTTCTTCCTCTCAATCTACTTTCATATCCCGCTAGCTCTCACCATCTTTGAAGGTATGTGAGGTCTTGGGTTTGAGACTGTGAGGGAATTGATGTTGTGTTTGATAAGTGTTTTGCTTAGTGCATGAAGTTTCCATCTTCATTGCACTAGCTAGTATTGAAGGAACACATAGAGTTGTATTGTAAAATGTCCCTCTTGATGGGAGAAACCATAATACAAAGCCTTTTGGAGAGGGGACCGGCTCCATGCAAATCGGGTCCTCAACTGTTGTCAATTGCTTAATTTCTCTCTCTTTTGAATTATTGTTCATGCTATCTAATTAGGTGTTATGCTTTTTGTTGCTCTCTCCACCCAAGCACTCTTGTTATTCTCATTAGGAAGATATTCTAATGAAATGCTCACTATGTTCATGCTATTTGCCGCTAAACACAAGTTACTAGACCAGTAAATGTTACATTGGTTTCAGAGCACAAGGTTTCTCTTTTCTTTCTCAAGAAGGGAGGTCCTCAAGCTAGCTATAAATGGTTGGCACTATTAATTGCATGTGTGAGTAAGTAGAATAGGGATTTTTCAGCCTTGCGGTGCGCCTGCCTTTGTGCAGTGAACGTGGCATCACCATCGAGAGCTATGGTCTTAATAGTGGAGTACTACAGGGCTTGCCTACGGCTTAACCACTATTGAGCTATTAGAAGCTTGACAAGAGCCGGTGTTGTTTTGGTGTTGAATGACCCTCTCTTCTATTCCTTGCAGTTAATGGTATTCGACCCACGGGTACATTAGCTTGAGTGCTTTTTCTAAAGGGGTAAAGAGGAGTTGCAACTAGGTCTTGAAGTGCCAAAGTACACCTAAAAAGTTTACACCTAAAAGTTGTTAGAATGGTTGATAATAGTAAAGAGAGTGAAATTAATGTTGATAACTTTGATTTTTCTAATGAGCAAGCTACTAATGATTCCCCGATGCTTGTTAACTATCTTGTTTATAGGCTTCAACAAGCCATGGGCAATCCATCCCTCCAAAGTGAAGTGCAACGGTAGCTTCGTGCTCATGGGATTCTCCAAGCTCCCCACAATGACGAGAGAACACCTAGGAACCCTCCTTGCGAGACTTCCAAAAGAGGTCTCTGTCCGATTCGGGAAGAAGAAGAGGATCCCTATGAAGGGCTCAGAAATTTGCTCCTTGATGACGCATCTCCTTCTCAAAGGACAACTCAAGAGCATCCACCAAAGGAATGAGAAAGAAGTGATTCTCCCGCCACCTCGGCGGAGATGGCCCCATGAAGACGGTGGGCTAAACTCTCTCCATCGCCTCCAAAAAAACGAAGAAGACCATCGCATACTTATCCACACCATACTTCAAAGTGGGATGACAAAAAGCAAGAGAAGAAAAAGGCGAGAAAGAGCACACCCTCTTCTCCATCTTCTTCATCCCCTTCCATTTATGAAAGTGATGGTGAAGACAATGAAGATCAAGGCAAGAAAAAGGCGAGAAAGAGGTCACCCACTTCTCCATCTTCCTCAAATTCTTCATCTTCTGAAGAAAGTGATGGTGCAACCTTTGAACCATCAAAAAGAAGAGGCCATAGGAAATCCTATGCCGCGTGGAAGAGGTCATCCGAGCTCAAGAAGTTCAAAGAGGGAGGGAAGAGCATCTCTTTCCTTACCTACGATGGCATTTTTGGTGCTACGGACAAAGTCTTGGCCTCATCCAACAATTCGATGCGGCTTTTGGAGATGAGGGCTTCATGTAGTCCTCTAAGCTACACCATGTAGCTATGCACTTTCAAAAGTCCGCCAGGCAATGGTGGTCTAGCCTACGGGCCAACGATGAAGCTCCACAAACATGGAAAGCTTTAAGAGCTTCCATTATGAAGCAGTCTTCACAAAGTACTCACCAAATGGCGAAGCTTAAAGCTCTCTCCTTACGAATCCATTCACTGATATGTAGACAAGTTTTGGGACCTACAACTCAAAGCCACTGTCTTCAAAAAGTTGGATTTTGAAGAGCAAAATCAACAATTTTGTGCGGGCTTAACTGAAGAAACGGCGGAGTATGTCAACTCACAAAGGCCACGCACCATATCGGCAGTTATACACCATACCATGGTGGCCTCTCAAATCAATTTCCAAAGGGGGGCTAAAAGAAATTCTAAGCCCACGGAAAACAAGGGTTCAAATGAGCCTAAGGGGAAGGACATTGTCCAAAAGTCTCCTAAGGGCAACTCCAACAAAGCTAAAGAGAAGGTAGTTTATAAAGGCAAAAATAAACTCTTTCATGAAGAGCTTGAGTGTTATCGCAAGGATAACCGATGTTTCAAGTGCGGCGAGCAAGGGCATGCGTACCGTGCTTGTCCCCAAAAGAACACTCGCCATGAACCTCCTAGAGCTACCTTGGTCAAAATCCAAGAGGAGAAAATTCACCACAAAGGATCTCCTCTATGCCATGCTTGGGGAAAGGTAAGAGAACATGATGCTTTTGTTCTCTTTGACCCTCGTTCTACTCACAATTTTATATCTATAGAGTTGGCCACCAAGCTAGGCATACAAGCCTACGAGATGGGAGATGTCGTACCCGCAGACGGTGCTTTCAAGGGGCAAGAAGCTTCAGTCACTCCCTTAATCGGGAAATTGAGGCTCCATGTCCAAAGCTATGTGGACAAAGAGGACTTCTTTATCTCTCCTCTCAATCATGAGGATGTAATCCTAGAGGCACCATGGTTTGATCGCATGGATGCCAATGTTAAATTCCCTGAAAGGAGAATCTCCTTTAAGTTTAGGGAAAAAGATATGTATATAGATGCTAAGGAAATGGGTAACATTATACCCATTGTGCATACACAAGCTTTTAATAAGTCAATAAAGAGCTCTATTTCCGTGTACATGATTTTTGTTAAAGATTCTCAAAATGAACCTAATGTTTTAGCAAAAGAAAAGATACACAACCAAAAGGAGTCATGCAAGTTTCTCAAGGGGTTTAAGGGGATCTTTATTGACGACATCCCTTGTGAGCTACCTCCTAAATGGGGTAATGATGACCATACAATTGAACTTCTTCCAGGAATTTCACCACCTAACAAACCTCCTTATAGAGTTTTTCAAGTTCAACAAGAGGAGATAATGCGACAAGTGCATGAGTTAGTTGAGAAGGGCATGGTTAGGCCTAGCTCATCTCCATTTTGTTCTCCTGTGCTTCTAATGCAAAGAAAGACGACACATAATATATGTGTGTCGACTATAGAGCACTAAATAGGATCACTATCAAAAATAGGTTTCCCATTCTACGGGTAGAAGACCTATTTGATAAGCTACAAGGGTCCACCTACTTCAGTAGGATTGACCTAAAAAGTGGCTACCATCAAATAAGGATAGTTGATCAAGACATTGTAAAGACCGCATTTCACACTACATTTGGTCTTAACGAATACATTGTCATGCCTTTTGGCTTGAACAATGCACCAGCCACATTCAACCGCTTGATGGAGAAGCTATTCAGGCCTCACCGAACCTTTACTGGAGTGTTCTTTGATGATATCATCATCTACTCTAATTCATTAGACGAACACAAGAAACACCTCCAGGTAATATTTCAAGTTCTAAGATAGAATAAACTTTATGTTAATTAAAAGAAAAGTGAATTTTTCTTACAAGAGATTCAGTATTTAGGTCACATTATCTCTCAAGATGGCATCCTAATGGATCCATCAAAGTTAGAGGTAATAAAAGGAGGGCCTAAACCAAGGAATCTTCATGAATTAGGAAGTTTTATAGGTATGTGTGCATACTATAGATTCTTCGTAGAAAAGTTCTCACTAATAGTAGGACCATTACATGACCTAACAAAGAAAAACGTTAGGTACACATGGTCTACAAAGGAGAACAATGCTTTTGAAAAGCTTAAAGAAAAACTTATCTCTTAACCTGTGCTTACACTACTGGATCTCTCAAAGCCATTTCAGGTCCAATGTGATGCTTGTGGTGATTGCCTTGGAGTTATTTTGCTTCAAGACGGGCACGCCATAGGGTATGAAAGTTGAAGGCTCGATCTTGTTGAGAAAGCTCTAGGCATATATGAAAAGGAACTCCTCGCAGTTCTACATGCCTTAGACTCATGGAAGCACTATTTATTGGGGACTCCTTTCATTCTGTGAACGGATCACCAAAGTCTTAAATACTTCATGACGCAGACCAAGCTCTCTGACAAACAAATGAGGTGGGCAAATTTCCTTCCGCAATTTCATTTTCATATTGCTCACATTGTTGTCAAGCATAATCAAGTAGCCGATGCACTCTAAAGACGGCCGAGAGTGCGGTTTCCATAGCAACTCACAATGATCTATCTTCTATGATAGATGAGTATGCTATTGATCCCGATTATAGAGATGTGATTTCATCCCTTGCACTAGGGAAGAAAGAGGAACCATTTACTTTACAAGATGGTTATCTTCTCTACGGCAATAGACTATGCGTTACTAGCTCACTACGTGAGAAAGTAATGTATGAATCTCATGCTACTCCTTATGCAGGGTATAGAAGGATTCAGTCTACCCTAAAGGGGATTGAAACATATTTCTATTGGCCTACCATGAAAGCAAACATACAAGAGTATGTTTCTAAATGTGTGGTATGCCAAAAGACGAAGTTTGATAGAGGGAAGCAACTTGGATTGCTTCAACCTTTGCCAATTCCTAATTCACCATGGGAGAGCATATCCATGGATTGTATCTTTGGATTGCCTAAGTCTATCCATGGGAATACGGGAATATGGATGATAGTGGACAGGTTCAGTAAACAAGCTCATTTTATACCTGTCAAAAAGACTATCAAAGCCCATCAAATGGCAACCCTCTTCATTTCACAAATCTTCAAGTACCATGGCTTGTCAATGTCCATAGTGTCGGATAGAGATCCTAGAATGACCAGTAATTTTTGGAAGGGTCTCTTTGATAATTTAGGAACAAGGCTAAACTTCTCTTCCGCCTATCACCCGCAAACGGATAGCCAAAGTGAAATAGCTAACCTAATAATTCTCGATCTACTAAAAGCCTATGTAACGGAAGTAGATCAAAGATCCCAATGGGAGAAGTACTTATCCTTAGTGGAATATGCCTACAATAACACTGTACATACTTCCACGAGAAAAGCACCTTTTGAGGTAATTGACGGAAGATCAAAAAGTCCCTTGCTACTTAAGGTACATGGGAAGATCTTCACTGCAGATGAGTATAGCCGAGACCTACAAGAATCTTTCCACAAGATTAAGGATGATATCTCTATCTCACAGCAAAGGCAAAAGGCTGTTACTGAGACAAGCATAGAAGAGCCCAAGCCTTTAAATAAAATGATTGGGTCTTACTCAAATTTCCCAAGGCTCGATTAAGGCACACGACGGACAAGAATCCTAGGGGATACCAAAAGTACTATGCTAAGTTAGCAAAAAGGTACTATGGTCCCTTCCAAAATTCTTAGGCCAATCAATGAGATGGCCTATCAACTCAAGTTGCCCAACCATTGGATAAAGCCTTACAAAGGAGAGCCACCGCAAGAACCAACTATTGAAGACCCACCGGAGATCAAGGACCAAGAAGAGGTGCTGCAGCCCAAGTCCATTCTCCGACATGAAGACAAGGTACTAAGAGGCGGTAAGGCTATCCAATGATATCTTATTAAGTTTAAGAATCATCCTTTTTAAGATGCTAGATTGATGCAAGGCATACAATTAAAGGATAACGTAAACCTTTTCAATGCTTACAATGCTTCCCTAGAGTAAGCAAATGTACAAATGTTTAAAATGAACAAAGTTTTTCTCTTATAAGACTCTCTTTTTCTTTATTGTGCACAAAAATGAAGTAGTATTCATGCTTAGATCAAGTTTGCGGAGACGACGTCTCTCGAACACCAAGTAGAGCTTGTCACTTTACTATGGAAGACTGATAGGACTAATGTGCAGACATGCTTGCGGTAGCTTAGGCTCTCAAGCGCCAAATGGACTAGTCATCCATTCTGGAATGATGTCGTAGGGTAACATAGGGATCATCTACCCGCTACGAAAAGGACTAATGAATATGCTTTATCTTCTCTACCCCATAATCGAGGACGACTATGATTTCAAGAGAGAGGTAATGTCATAATAATCAATATCTAATTCTCCTAAATGATTTTCTCATGTTAAACTGATTAATTTAATATGGGGAAGTGCTAGGGGGGAAAAAACTAGAATATTGGTTAAGCTAGCAGACCGACCACAGTAGGGATCCAAAGGAGAGAAAATAGGGATCGAAAGAGGGGTCCATCTACAAAAGAGCTATGTGCAACAATGGGATCAAAAGACCCTAAGGTTCAGCCCATTAAGACTTCCAAAATGCTAAGGTTCCAATAGTCAAAGGTTGTGTCCAAAGGTCAAACATTAGGGGAATTGGATGCTTTGTGTGTGTCCCAAAAAGTCTTTGTCAAGCCCTACATAGGAGGGGGCGAGCCCAAGAAGTAGGGGATGAGAGAGAAACACCCACACACACTCACAAGCTTCATTTGTAGACAAGGGGAAAGTTGGACACATGTGAGCTCCCTAGCCTAGATGCCCACAAGGTGTACTCAAATCCTATTGGATTGCCTTGGAGGTGGACCAATGAGAATTAGGCTAGAGTAAATCTAGTTTAATTAATTTAAAAACACTTAATAAAAGAACCAATAAGAATTAAGCTCTCTAGAAGACTATTGGACAGTCTCCCAAGGGGTCCAATGAGCATTCAATAGCCCGATGGCTTGCCTAATTCCTATTGGCCAGGAGGCAAAGGGATCCAATGAGAGTTTAGTTTAATTAATAATTACCTAAAGCTCTCACAAAAGGGAAAAGGGGGACACATCTTAGAAGGCTATCACTTACGCTGCTTAATTTCCATTGGCTAGGCCCGGGGAGGTCCAATAGGGTTGTAGGATGAGTAATTAGCAAGGGAGGTCGACCAAGAGAGAGAGGGGACTGATTTTTGGAAGGCACTATCACACACACACTCACACAATCTCATGTGTGAAGCAAAGAAGACTCTCTCTCCTTCTCAAGATTTAATGGAAAGCTTACCACCTACTCCAAGATTGTGAGAAGGGAGGCCTACACCAACAACTATTGGCTTTGTGATGCAAATCCAACCAAGAGCCAAACTTCAATGCATGCTCATCTCCTCTACCATGCTAATTACTAAGCTAAGCTAAGCTAAAATGAGTGATTATGTGAGGAGATGTACATCTTTCTCGTAAGAATGCTCCTTCTTCCTCTCAATCTACTCTCATACCCCGCTAGCTCTCACCATCTCCGAAGGTGTGTGAGGTCTAGGGTCTGAGACCGTGAGGGAATTGATGTTGTGTTTGATAAGTGTTTTGCTTAGTGCATGAAGTTTCCATCTTCATTGCACTAGGTAGTATTGAAGGAACACAAAGAGTTGTATTGTAAAATGTCTCTCTTGATGGGAGAAACCATAATACAAAGCCTTTTGGAGGGGGGGACCGGCTCCATGCAAATCCGGTCCTCAACTGTTGTCAATTGCTTAGTTTCTCTCTCTTTTGAAGTATTGTTCATGCTATCTAACTAGGTGTTATGCTTTCTGTTGCTCTCTCCACCCAAGCACTCTTGTCATTCTCATTAGGAAGCTATTCTAATGAAATGCTCACTATGTTCATGCTATTTTCCACTACACACAACTTACTAGACCATTAAATGTTACATGTCATCTAGCTCTCCTTGTAGAGCATCAATGACTAGTCCTACCTCCTTAGCCTTGGCACTGTGGCTAATTGCTCATGTTCTCATCTTGTCTGTCATCAGTTGCATTTACCTTGCATACTCATTTACCTGCATGATGACTTCATCATTGGTTTCGCAGTCTTCAAGTTCTACCTTGGGTTGTTTAGAAGTTTGGGCTATTTTGGTTTGTGGCTCTTTTGTTGGTACAGTGGCTTTTCCTTGTGGCCATGGAGGTGGTTCTACTTCTCTTCTTTGAGGCTTTGTGGATGCCTCAATTTATTTTGCTTCTTAAGTTGTTGTAGAGGAAGGTCCTGCTCCAGTTGTTTTGCCTTCCTTGGGTTGTTCAAAATCTGCTTCTTCCTATTTTTCAGGCTATTTTTCCTTTGCTGCATTGTCTTCCTTAGATTTATCCATTGGTGAATGGCTTGGACTCGGCATGGGCTGATCTTCTTGTTCCATGGTTGGTGAAGAGGGTCGTGGAGAAATCTCCTCGTGGTCATGATGTGACTCACTTTGTTTAGCAGTTTCTAGTTGTCTCTGTTGCTCAGCCGCTTCCTCCGTTGCTTTTCTTTGAGCTTCTAGAGCTTCCTTTAGCTTTAAAGCTTCAGCTTCTGCGCACATCTGCTCAATCTAATCTTTGGGATCTTTTGGACCCTTCTTTGCAGGGTTCTTGGTTCTTGGTCCCTTCATTTCTCTTGGACTCCATCTTTTGGGTTCTTCAGCTGTAGCTTGGTGGCTCCTTTTGTATGTTTGCTTTTCTCTTTTAAATCTATCCTTCTTTTGTTGCGGTTCCTCTTGATGAGCTGCTATTGCTTTATTTTTTATTGCTTCAATCCTTGCCCTTCTTTCCTCGTTGTCAGAGATTTCACTGCTATGGGCTTCATGGGAACTTTCTGCAGATTCCTCATCTGATTTGTATACTCTATTTGTTGATCGGGTGGTCCTTGGAGAAGGTTGGGTTGACACGATCCAGGTGTTGTGATCTGGGGCTGGCGACAAATTGTCAGCCATTCCAATAGCATGATATGATATTCTTGTTAGCACTTCTGGAGCTCTCAGATATGTGATCTTTCCCTCTTTCTTTGTGCCCTTCAATGTTGTAAGCACATACTGCGCGTGATCTATTGCTTGCCTGGTTGTCGACGTCAATACTTGAGTGAAAGTAGTCACAACCGCATGGTTTGGAATTGTGTACCGTGGCATTGTTTATCTTTCTGGGACACCCTTTTCTTTGCCTTGTCAAAAACCGCTTGCATTGCTCTTGGTAAGTGAATACACTGTCAAAGTTAGAAAATTCTACAAATTCCGCTCTAAAATGCCCCGAGTCTGAATTGCTGGCAAATGATGTCCATTTTACTTCAAATCAATTTTGGAGCATGCATAGATGCATAAAAACATGTAGAGATCAAAATCATGCAGCTCATGCAAAAATTGTAACAAAAGTAAATTATCACGATTATTAATAACTGGGGATTTTTTCCAACTTTTTGCATTTTTGATATCATAGGCTTGAAACATATGGCATTTACGTACTCTAAATGAAGTGGGGGCTCATTTGCATGCACTAAGTGGAAATGGTGCCAGATTTAGGCTTTTAGACTCTGAAATAGTAGATACAAAGAGATTTTGAGTTTTTGAGATCCAAACTTGCTCAAACTTGATTTGTGGGCTTGGGACATCATGTTCTTTGGTCCCATAAGGTCAAAGTTGCAACTTGGTTCTAAGCATGATGTAGAGTCTCTGTGTGAGATATGGGGTGATTTGGATCAAATTAAAATGTGACAGTTAACTCAAAAATTAGATTGAAAAGACTTTGGTGCGTTTTTTGACAAATTCAGAGTTTTTCTTGATCCTTTTGGCTCATACTTGACATGTGGCATGTAATAAATGTGTAGAAGTGATAGGTGAAGTGAAGAGATCAATTCCAAGCCAATCAAGCACAAAAGTAAATAATCGCAATTATTTACAACAGTCATTTTTCTTTTGCAAGAATTGATAATTTGATGACCTAAACATCTTTAATACATCTAAAACAAGTCCTAAAATGAGTTTGGTAAAGTTTGATCGTGTCGGAATCACTTCGTGCTCTTGTCCACTCTATAATAACTGATTTTTGTGACTACTTGGCATGTAGAGATTGTTAGTCACTTTTGAAGCTATGGACTTGTCCGCTATATCGTTTTGATGCTACTCATCCAGTTTTGGCCCATTCGGAGTCATTTTGACTTCATATGTCAAATTTGACGCTTTGTAGCCTTCGAGCTGTTTTCTGATGTTCGAGAGCTTGCCTTGACTGTTTCCATAAAACCATCTAGGTACATTATGTATAGACCTCGTCTATAAGCTGCCCGTGGAGTCAGAATCCAATTCTGGCATATGGCAAAAACCTAGATTATTTATTTGGGACCCCCTCAACACCTGCCAAATGGTCATCTGCTAATATGAAAGTGTTCTATTATATTAGGGCATGCTAGAGTTCAAGTCTCGTCCAATCCAGTTGAGCTGACAGACTGCTATGGTCAATTTTTTGTTGTAGGACTTCGTGCACAACTGGATTTCTAGGGTTTTTTTCTGAGCCTAGACTTGCTACCTGGCCATATAGAATTGTTCATTGATAAATTTAGAACTTACCCCTCATGTATTGTGTGAGACGGCTGTTGGAATTAGGGTTGCAGAGAAACACACGCAGCTTGGAGAAGACGAGGGAAGCTCAAGGCACACAATAGAGAGTGTGTTACTTAGTGTGCAATGGAAAGATAGATAGCCCTAGAGTGATGGGCGTATATACAATGCACGGGGGAAAAAACCAATTTCTGGCTATGGCTGAAAATGTCTCGAAATGTACTATGGGCACCCTCCATTTTGATCGAGGGGGGGAGTATATGTCTCATGAATTTAATGCATTTCTGGCTAGTCGTGGGATAAAACACCAATGTACAGTGCCTTATACACCTCAGTAAAATGGTGTTGCTGAGAGGGAAAACAGGTCACTGTGCACTCCTTGCCGCACTATCGAAGCAAGGGCCTTGCCTAACACTGTGTGTGAGCCACAGACGGCTCCAAGCACACAACTAGCTTAACTAGTAAGCTCAAAAGAGGGCAATGGTGTGTCACTCACCGCTCTATGCTCCTACCGTGGAGGATTCCTCGCCACGAAGAAGAAGGAGACGCCGCTACGTCGCACTCAACCGCTTCACCGTCGTCGTGCTGCCGCAATGCTCGATTGCACTCTCTCTCTCTCTCTCTCTCTCTCTCTCTCTCACACACACACACACACACACACACACACACACACACACACACACACACACACACACACACAAGGAGGTGAAGAAGAAGAAGATGGAGATGGAGATGGAGCAAGAGCACTCTTCTATTGCACAAATGAGAGAATAAGTGAATTTTAGGTTTAGTTGGCTTTTATATGAGCTCACCCCATTCACACTTGGGCGCCCATGCTTAGCCAACTAATCCCTTGAATGTCCCAGTTAGAGTGCGCCTCTCATCGGCGATCACTCTTACCGTTTTCCTATTGTACCGACAAGCCCGGTACCTGGCTCTACCAAATAAATAATACAATGTCCACCGTAGGTTACAACGTCCGTCTCGTAGGTGATAGGGTGTCCGTGAGCCGCGAGGGTTAACATGCCCCCCTTCCTGATGTAGATTCCGTCCTCGGAAGCTATTGAGTTGAAGCTCGTTGGTCGAGGTGGAAGAGCATTTGAGATGAATGTCCTTAGCCTTCATTAGTCACTGCAAAATCAAACAACATTGCATAGTAATTGCATTTTCATAAGCGATTAAAAAGCATATGCAATTTTAGGTAGATAAAAGAATTTCAAACAATTTGTCAGTAATGAACATTAAATTGTTAAAAGAATTTCAAACAATTTGTCAGTAATGAACATTAAATTGCAATGTAATCAAATGCATAAACAGATGTAAAGGTAAAAAATTAAACAAGTTTGGGGTCGCTAATTTGACCGTCTAAAGGCATTAGAGATCGAATATTAATACCATGGGTAAGCTTCTTAATTTTCTGTGGTCAATTAAGTTGTTTAATCGCGAGAGCCAAGTATTCATGTTCGAGGGCTGACTAGAGGCTATATCTAGAAGACCTTGTAGTTAAGCTACCATAAAAGGAAATTCTCATGAAATCAACGCCTGACTGATTACTTTTTCTTTGACCCCCCAAATTCTTTTCACAATGATTCAATTTTGATGTGTGTGCTTATTTTGTATGCCTTGGGTTTTGCTTTTCAAGAAAAAGCGCCCATACTGGGAACCTCTAGGGCTCTAGTACCATAGGCGATACATGTGAGTGAAGTACCCAATCAAGCTGAGATTTCTCTTCCAGCTTAAGATTTTACATTGTGGCACTTTGATTTTTTGTTTGTTCATTTTCAGCATTTTAATTTTGTAACTTTGGGGGGTCATATAACACTGATACACCTCCCGAGGCTCATCACACTAGTAAACTCCCTTTATAATACTTAAGCGAAAGGTCAATAGGGTCAAGCCCACTAGAAAGCCCTAGTACATTTCACACAATGCTGCCTAAATTGGATTAAGAACCTAAGTAACCATTGATTATTAGGAAGGCATTCCCTATGGTATTAAGAGAAGATCTCTAACACCTAACTTGGTCTAACTAGCTTAGTCGGACTGCTTGATTTTTAAACCTAAACAAGTGATTATGACAAAAAATTACATTGAATTAAATGTTTGATACTAAGCAAATGCGGTGAATATTAGGCTACCAATCACAATTAAAGCAGACAATCATAGATGCAAAAAAGATAAGGGGCAATGCTAATGGACAAGAAACACCTGTTTGTGTCGATGGTCGCGCTTGATTTGAAGAGTGAGTCGAGATAAAGATTCCATGAAGGTCCAAATCCTATCAATAGCAACACGCTCCTGTACACACTAGGAAACAAAAGGAATACCTCTAGGAGGCACATTAGTGGGAAAAGGTACCAACACTTATTGAACACAACAAAAAACATAAGGAACCCTAACCTAATTATTTGCACTCCCCCTAGAGAGTCAAGGGAATAGGATATTGTAGAGGTTGGGGGGAAACCCTAAGGCTAAACCCCTATCCTCGTCGTCGAGATAAACAAAGTCATCATCCATGAGACCATATGTGCCATCCGTGTAGTCCTGTAAATTTTCTTCTTCATCATAGGTGCCCATGTTTACTAAGAAGGTCACTAGACGCCTATAGTCATCTTGGTCAAAAGGGTGAGCTTGTACAATGGGAGAAACGCTCTCTACTAAGTATGGATCAGACGTGGTCAAGAGACGTATCAGCCATTCTAACTCCTCAAAATTCCTCTCACATGCTAGCGTACCTATCAAATCCCATTCACATGCAAGCACTGGAAAGACCATGTGAAATATTTGTGAAAAGTAACGAGGGTACCTCTCACCCAAGGCAGGAGTGGATGACTCTAGCGTACTAGCCATATCTGTAAATGCAAATAGATGATGGTTAGAGTGCAAATATTACAAGGGTCGTGTTCTTGTGCATAATTTGTTTTTATGATTTTGTGTTATGGCTCTTGCTCTTTTACTTTTTTATCTCTTTTTTGTGAGTATAAGGCTTTATATATACATTCCCTAAGATTGGAGATTAAGAGGTCAGGGAGAAAGGTTGAGAGGGAAGCAAGTGAATAATGGATGTCCACAAACACTCCCCCCTTCCTTGGGTAGATCATACCGTTTGAAATGATGTCGTCACCCTTTGAAACCAGTTGTTCCAAGTTGTTATAGGTGAAGATTTTTGCCAGTAGTTTTCTATTACCTTAGGTGCCTCGTCGAGTTGCAAGGGTGGTAAGGTACTCTCCCAGGATCGAACTTGAAGTGGTTCATCAGGTGATTCTTGAACACTGGAAGGTGTGGATTCCTTTGTAGCTTCATGGAGGTCCACTATTGTAGGTGGAGGCTGTGTAGAAGCTTTTACCTCTATGGATGTATTACATGAGGAGCTAGAAGCTTCATGGAACTCCCCCCTTCCTGAGCTAGGTGTGTAGCATTCTGTGATCTTTCCCTTCCCACGGTCTACCATTGGCTTTAACGTTACACTGTTTGACTCATATGGGTTTGTTGTCGATAGGGAAGGACACATTTTACGTTTAGGTACCCAGATTTGCTCATTTCCATCATAGTAGCCTTGGGCTTCTAATAGTCGTTTTGGAATCCATCGTGATTTGGTCTTGACCCTCCTAGAGCGTGCTCTTGGTTTTCCAGGGAAATTTTTTCTTGGAATGGATGGGAGGGTTGAGGTAGTTGGAAGTAAGGCCTTGGGGACCCATTGATATGTACTCTTAGGTCGTGCAGGTTGAGTACTTGCAATATTACTGCATGCTGCAACTACAAGTGTTGAAGTGCTAGGTTCATGGATAGCCGGCAAGGACGAGTTAACCACCTTGGCTTGTGAATGTTGGCTATCCTTCAACTTTGTTAGAGTTTGCAACGTAGGTGACTTTGCTTGAATGATAGGGGTAAGAGTCGATGGTCGCGTCGTGACACTACCAGTATCCCAATCAATAGTGGATTTGGTTGCCAACATCCACGTGCGTCCCAGGTTTACGTTGCCTTCCATAGCTCCCGCGGGCATGACTAGAAACCTCTGCACTATGCTTCCATTGTCATAGACAACAGGGGTCTGAAGGACTCCAAGAATAGCAGTTTTCTTTTTATTAATGCCCTTGACTTGCATCGTACTCGGGGATAGGGTCGGTTTCCCTAATTGACACCAAACTCCATAGGATAACAAATTGTGTTTAGCTCCCATATCTAATTAGGCATTGTATAGTACTTTCCCATAGGGACTATTTAGCTCAATTGGGTATCGTAGGGGTGGCTCAGATTCTAATGAGTCGTCATCTGTGTCCTTGAAAAATGCTTGTGTGATTCCCAGATTAGCCTCTCGTTGGCGTCTAAGACGTTGTTGTCGTTCTCGAGCCTCAACTCTTGCTTGGATTTTTCTAAGCTCTGCTTGTTCCTTGGCAGCCTTCTTTTGATGGATGGCTTGCAACTCTTCCTGGCTTAGAGGATCATAATATCTTTTGAGTTTACTCCCATTAAGGAATCCAATGGTTTCAACTCCATCTAGAGTCTCCACACGAATGGTACCTTGCGGGGTAATTTCACACACTCGATATGGTCCCTTACCAGCGTATTTCAATTTCTTCTTTTCATTACATACCCCGTACATAAGAACTTTATCACCAACCTTGATGTCTTTATCCTTTAAATGGCTATCAAACCACTTCTTTCTTCTATCCTTCTCCACTAGAGCATTTCGCACAGCTAATTGCCTCTCTTCATCTAGCCTTTCCAGGATATATAATCGCTCAACTAAGGGGTTACCATCTCAACCTTCTTGAGAAGCTACTCGAAGACTAGGAATGACAAACTCCCATGGCATAACTGCTTCTTGGCCATACACCATCTTAAACGGTGTGCAATTAATAGTAACTTTATACGCAGTATGATAAGCCCATAAAGCTAATGTAAGCTTTAGGTCCCAATCAGTGCGATGAGCCTCAACTGTCTTTGTCAAAATGGAGATGAGAGTTTTGTTGGTACTCTCAGCTTGGCCATTTGCTTGGGGATAATAGGGTGTAGACTTGTGGTGAGATATCATGAAGTTTGATGTGAGTTCTTTTATTACTTCATTTATAAAATGAGTTCCATTGTCACTCACAAGTTCAAGGGGGCATCCAAAACATGTGATAATGTTCTCAAAGAGGAACTTAGCTGTTGTTTTTGCATCCGCCTTTCGTGTTGCTTTTGCTTCAGCCCATTTGGTTACATAGTCAGTAGCCACAATGATATATCGTGATTGCGTGTTACGTGCAGCCAGACTAATCGGTCCTACAAAGTCTAAGCCCCACTTTTCAAATGGTTGGGTTACCTTGATGGGATGTAGAGGCATCCTATCACTTCTTTGTGGCTTCTTGAAGCGTTGGCATTCATCACATCCCTTTGCAAAAAGTGATGCATCCTTAAACAGAGTGGGCCACCAATAGCCTGACTGTAAGATCTTTCGGGCAGTCAACTTTCCTGAAAAGTGACCACCAGCTACGCCCATGTGTGCCTCTTGTAGAATATATAAATACTCATCCTCGCGGGCACAGCGTCTAAGAACATCATCTTTTCCTCTCTTATAGAGAGTTCCCGCCAGTAAGCAATAGGGTTCGCATTCCTTGATTAATTTTCGAGCTATATCTTTTCGCCGCTCTTTGGGTGGAAAACCATTAACTAAGAAGTTAACAATCTTTTCACTCCATTCAGGGATTGTCTCAACAATGAACAAAGGAGTATCAAGCAATTCATCATCAACCCCCATAGGAGCTTCGCCATTAGGGATACTAGATAAATGATCCGCCATGACATGTTTTCTCCCAGGCCTCACAACAACGGTGAAGTCAAACTCAAGAAGAATTAACAACCATCGTGTAATTCGACCTGTGGAACACGGCTTGTTTACCAAATATAACAAACTTGGTAGCAAGAAGGTAATAGCGAAATTTCTTTACTGCGTAAATCATAGCTAGACCTTCGCGCTATGTAGTAGTGTAGTTCATCTCGGCATCATTTAATTGGCGACTTGCAAAGCTAATAGGATAGTCCAATTTATGTTCTCCTGGTTGAGTTAGAACACACCCAATAGCAAAGTTTGATGCATCAATATGCACATGAAAAGGTACATTCCAATCAGGTGTTCGTAGGATTGGAGCACTTGTTAGGGCCTTCTTTAATAACTCATAAGATTGATGACATTCGTCCGTCCAGTGAAACTCGATAAGAAGCTTGTACAATGGACGCGCTATCTCGGCAAAGTTTAAAATAAACCTTCGATAATAACCAACATGGCCCATAAATCTTTGAACTCCTTTATAGTTCGTAGGTGGTGGCAAATCGGCAATGGCTTTAATCTTACTCTCATCTGTGGATATCCCGTTCTTGGACACTATATGCCCTAGAATGACTCCATGCTTAACCCAAAATTGGCATTTGAAAGGGTTCAATGAGATGCGATAAAATCTGCACCTTTCAAATATTTTTCGTAGATATAACAAATGCTTCTCCCAAGAAGAATAAACACAAAGGTCGTCTAGGAAAGCTTCACAAAACTCCCTTAGAAATTCTTTAAACGCAGTGTTTATTAATCGTTGGAATGTAGCAGGGGCATTTGTTAAGCCAAAAGCCATAACACGAAATGCAAACACTCCAAACTCTGTGATAAAAGTAGTTTTAGCTTGGTCCTCTAATGCAATTGTGATTTGATTGTAACCAGAGTACCCATCTAAAAAGCTATAAGCTTCCTTGCCCGCAACTCTCTCAAGCACATGTTCTGAATATGGAAAGGGATAATGATCTCTCCTAGTAGCTGCATTAACTTTCTTGAGGTCCATGCACACTCTTAGTTTCCCATTCTTTTTTGGCACAATGACTATTGGAGAAACCCATTCTGAGTGCTCAATAGGGTGTATGAATCCACATTGGATAAGTTTTTCAATCTCCTCTTGTACAATTTTGGCGTACTTAGGATTCATTGGATAGGGTCGTTGCTGGACGGGTTTAGCAATGTTGATCATGGGAATTGTATGTTGCACCACAGAAGGTGGAACGCCCTTCATGTCATGATATGTCCAAGCAAAGATATCCTTGTATTCCTTGAGGAGCTCCTTAAGTACAGCCTCTTCAGTTTCGGTAAGGTCTTGAGCAATAAAGACTGGTTTAGACTCCTCACCTGGTTCCTCTAATTCTATCTCTTTAACTACCGCTGGACCATCATAGACTCCATTGCTTCCATTGGTAGGTATTCGTTGGGCTTTGGCATACACAACCTTTCGCTCCCCCGTGGTATAAGATTTAAAATGTTCAGGAGCCGTATGTAAGTCAGCAGGCTCTTGTCCTGACGGAGACCTTTCTTTTAGTTCTGCCTGTTGGGGTATAAAGCCCAATGTGGTCGCCCAGGTAAGTGGGCGGGCCGCCAGGTATGTACACATATTCTTTTGTAAAAACCTAATAAGAACTCACTATGCTCTACACATTACAGTAGAGCGAGTTCACCATATCGTCGTGCTCTTCTTCTCGCACTCTCTCTCGCGTCGCACTTCTGCTCGTACTCCTTCAACTGGTATCAGAGCTCAGATCGAGGCTCGGGGCAGCACTGCAGGAGGCTAGAGTCACCAGCTCAGATTGGAGTGAAATTCGACAGGCGAAGACACGACCCGTTCGGCTTCGACAAAGGTCTGCGCAGGCCATTTTCAACTACGTGGTCTCGACAGGTGCAGATCCGACTCTGCAAATTTGGGGGTTTTTTAGCCTACGACTGCAGGTGCTGAGGATATCGACACTCCCAGAGTGTTGATTTGTAGTTGTCTACACATCGAAGGACGGCTCACAGTTCTTGGAGGTGTGTCACATACGACACGGGCGCATCTACACACAGACTGTAGGCGACATCCACTAGTTCATCAGGTAGCTTATGTTTGCTGCTTGATATTCCAGATTTCATCCTGACATTGCAGGTACTTCCACATGGGATGTATTGTCAGAGATGATGTATGTCTATTGAGGGTTTGCTGGCTGTGAGTCACGCAGCAAACAACCGCCGCAGCTTTTACAGCATACAGTGGGAAATTTGTGGATGTATGACTTTGTGGGAAGTCTATGTACTGTCAGATTTACTGCAGCCTTTGTTGAGGGTCGAGTGAGGTTTTATTGAGCTGGGGGATTCTCGAATGTTGAGATCCTTTCGGTGATACAGGTCTTGGAGCGATCCCTCGAGCACCCTTAGATAGGCAGCTAGGATGTATTGACTGTGAGTTAGACAGTTGGGATTGCATCTTTTCTTTACTGCCGTTGAGGCATTGTTGCAGTCTATGCTTACAGAGACAGTACAGTTGCAGGACAGGTTTACCCACAGCTTACAGTGTTAGAGAGACAGTGTTTTTTGAGCTGTTTTTTGGTCTGTTTTTTGAGTACACCAGAGCCATTTTACAAAGGAGACTCTGCCGAAATTTATGCAGAATCTGAAGCTTTCTTGGTTCATTTGACAGGCTGATATTGGTTCAGAGGTCAGTTTACAGGGGAAACTCTGCCGAATTTTTCCCAGGAAAGTAAACTATTGTGAAGCATAGCTATGGCTGGATCACATGACACTACTCTTTACAATATCAAGAAGCTGGATGGAACCAATTTCCCATTGTGGAAGAAGAAGATTTGGCACGTGTTGGTACAAAAGAAGTAGATAAAACCTATAAATCTCAAGGAGATAAAACCAGAAGATATGAACGAAGATGAATGGAGCGAAATGGATGAATTGGCACTTTCTACCATTATGCTGACTTTGGCAGAAAGCGTTTACTTCAATGTAGCAGACGAGATGTCGGCTTATCAAGCATGGTTAAAGCTCAGTGATCTTTATGAGAAGCAGAGTGCAGCTTCACAGGTATACTGGCTTAAGAAGCTTGTTGACTTGAAGATGAAAGAAGGGACGCCTATGTCCAATCATCTGAATGAATTCAACACAATCTACAGTCAGTTGTCAGCTCAAGGTGTCAAGTTTGATGAACCTGTTAGAGCTATGTTCCTGTTGATCACATTGCCGGAAAGTTGGGACACTTTTCGCACAGCTTTGAGTAATTCTGCACCTCCAGATGGTTTGAACATAGCAGGTGTAGAAGGAAGTCTGCTTACTGAAGAAACCAATAGAAAGACAATGGACAAAGGCAAAGGAATAGCCTTAGTTGTCAGGGGAAGGACCAAAGAAAAGTACAAAGGTGGAAAGAGGAATCAGTCTCGTAGCAAGTCCCGCAGTGTAAAAGGCAAGAGTGACATAGAATGCTACCATTGTGGCAAGAAGGGTCACATGAAAAGAGACTGCAGAGAATGGAAAGCAGAAAAAGGCAAAGAGAACGCTGAAGACCATGGTGAGAAGAACAAGTCCTCAGTGAAGATTCAAGAAATAAATGTGACAAACACTGTTGCAGAGGATGACAGTCTAGTGTCAGGAGACATCTACTTCTTGAAGAATACAATGGACTCAGCTCTTCTTACAGCATCTGATGGAAATGCACTGAGTGACTGGATTATAGACTCAGGGGCATCACTTCATGTGTCTCCAAACAAGGAGTGGTTTACCTCTTATGTGACCACTAAAGATCATGTTCGGCTAGGCAATGGGCAGACATGTGAGATCTTAGGTGTTGGAGATGTTCAATTGAAGTTTCAGAATGGATCTTCTTTCACGCTGAAGAATGTGAGACATGTTCTCGCAATTACAAAGAGCTTGATCAGCACGGGTTTACTTGATGATGCTGGCTACGTCACCACTTTTGGACAGAACATGTGGAAGATATCCAAGGGTTCTATGACAGTAGCACATGGAGTAAAGTCTGGAGGACTTTACATGATTTATGTATCAAATGTCTCTAAAAATGTAATCAATGTAACCGAGCAGCCGAACGTTTCTTTGTGGCATAGCCGGTTAGGACATATGTCCAAGAAGGGAATGGAAATCTTGTCTCGTTCTGGTTATTTGCCTGGCTTTTCATTTAATGATTTTGAATTCTGTGAGCATTGTCTGTATGGTAAGCAAACATAGCAGCCACATAAGCATAGAAGCAGTAGAAGAGATACACAGTTGGCACTTGTTCATAGTGATTTGTGTGGACCTATGCCTAACCTATCTCTAGGGGGAGCTTCTTACTTTATGACATTTATAGATGATTACTCGAGGAAAGTATGGGTTTACTTTCTCAAGCACAAGGATGAAGCGTTTAGTGTTTTCAAAACGTTTGTGACACTTGTGGAGAATCAGAGTGGCAAGAAGCTTAAATGCTTACACACTGACAATGGTGGAGAGTATGTTTCAAAGGCCTTTCAGGAATTTTGTGAGTCAAAAGGTATAAAACGTGAACTTACTGCTCCTTACAATCCTCCTCAAAATGGTGTTGCTGAGAGGATGAATAGGACCATACAAGAGAAGGTCAGAAGTATGTTGTCTAATGCACAACTGCCAAATGGGTTTTGGGCTGAAGCTGTATCAACCGCTGTTCATCTTGTAAATAGATCTCCTAGCAAGGTTTTGCAGAAGGATTCAGTGCCAGAGATGGTATGGTCAGGCAAAATTCACTCATACAAGCATCTCAGAGTCTTTGGTTGTGAGGCATATACTCACGTTCCAAAGGAATTTAGGAACAAACTTGAGCCAAAGAGTAGAAAGTGCATCTTTCTAGGCTATGGTAATTCTGGTGAGATGGGGTACAGACTTTGGGATCCCGAATCCAGAAAGGTTGTTCGCAGTAATGATGTTCACTTTAATGAATCCAAATATCATTCTAAACCAGAGAGGGTTGAGGAGATTAGAAGAGTTGTCTTCCAAGAAGATGGACCTGCACGTGCAAGACAAAATGTCAGGGCTCAAGAGGAGCAAGGACAGGATAGAGTGGAACCACAGGTTGTGGCTGAGCCTGAGCCACCTATTGTGCGTAGATCTGGACGTGTCACGCGACCTCCTGATAGGTTTGTTCCATCCATGAACTATTTCATGTTGACTGATTGCAATGAGCCTTCATGTTACAAGGAAGCAGTGCAAATGAAGGACTCCGGGAATTGGCAATTGGCCATGCAGTCAGAGATGACAGCTCTGCATAAAAACCAGACATGGAAGCTAGTTAAATTACCACGGGGCAAAAAGGCTCTACCTTGTAAATGGGTTTACAGGTATAAGATCACCGCTCATGATAGTCAGCCAAAGTACAAAGCAAGGCTTGTTGCCAAGGGCTTTAAGCAAGAACAAGGCATTGACTTTGATGAAGTCTTCTCTCCGATGGTCAAGATGACTACATTGAGATGCTTTCTTGCATTGGTTGCCATATTAGATTTGGTGTTGCACCAAATGGATGTCAAGACAACGTTCTTGCATGGTGATTTAGATGTGGAAATTTACATGCAGCAGCCAGAAGGGTTTGTTGAGAAAGGCAAGGAAGATTGGGTATGCAAGTTGTTAAAGAGTCTTTATGGCTTAAAACAATCACTGAGGGCATGGTACCATAAATTCCACAAGTTTATGCTTTCTCAAGGCTACAAACGTAGTGAGTTCGATCACTGTCTATATACAAAGAAGGCTAAGGATGGTAGTTGGCTGATCCTTATTTTGTATGTGGATGACATGTTGATTGCTGGCAAGCACTTGGAAGAAATTTCAGCTTTGAAGTCAAAGATGGCAAAATCGTTTGACATGAAAGACATGGGTAAGGCAAGTCATATACTTGGTATGCGCATTGAGAGAGACAGATCAAAGAAGTTGATTTTGTTATCTCAAACAGAGTATATTGACAAGGTTTTGCAACGTTTCAATATGGAGAAGGGAAAGGCACTGAGTGTTCCATTGCCACCATATGTGAAACTTAGCAAACAAGATTGTCCTATGTCTGAGGAAGAACCGGCTGAAATGGATAAGATTCCATATGCGTCTGCAGTGGGTAGTTTGATGTATGCAATGATTGCTACTCGCCCAGACATTGCATTTGCAGTGGGAGTAGTAAGTCGATACATGTCAAACCCAGGCAAGAAACATTGGGAGGCAGTGAAAGGAATATTGAGATACCTGAAAGCTACAAAGAGTATGCGTATATGCTATGGGAGTCAAGAGCTAAGTGTAAAGGGTTTTACAGACTCAGATTATGCAGGTGACTTAGACAACCGAAGGTCTATGTCAGGGTATGTCGATACATTGGCTGGTGGAGCAGTATCATGGCGTTCTAGATTACAAGATTGTGTTACTCAGTCTACTACAGAGGCTGAATATGTTGCAGCATCAGAGGCATGCAAAGAATCAATTTGGCTTAATCGACTAGTAACAGATTTGGGAATCAAAGAAGAGATGCCTGTGTTATATTGTGATAGTCAAAGTGCTATACAATTGGCTCGCAATCCAGTTTATCACTCAAAGACAAAGCATGTGGATGTGAAGTATCATTTCATCAGGGAAATTCTCGAGGATAAGCAACTTCAGCTTGTCAAAGTTCACACCACAGAAAATCCTGCTGATCTACTTACAAAAGGACTTCCCTCAGAGAGCTTTGCGCATTTTCGCAAGCAGATAGGTGTAGGGTAGTACATCACTTCTCTACATCTCTTGTATATTAGCTTGTATAATAGCTTCTCTCACACTTAAAGTACCACATTGGACTTTAAGTGGGAGGTTGTTGGGGTATAAAGCCCAATGTGGTCGCCCAGGGAAGTGGGCGGGCCGCCAGGTATGTACACATATTCTTTTGTAAAAACCTAATAAGAACTCACTATGCTCTACACATTACAGTAGAGCGAGTTCACCATATCGTCGTGCTCTTCTTCTCGCACTCTCTCTCGCGTCGCACTTCCGCTTGTACTCCTTCACTGCCTCCTTTTGTTGTTGTGCTAACTCTCGATTTTGACGTCTTCTTATAGTTCGACTCAATTTCGGCTTTGTAACCTCCAATTGAGCGAGGTCAATGGGTCACGGGCTGCACCACATGACACTCTGGAGATGTTCACCCCAATTGTCTAATAGATTTCGATGAGCATCACATGCCTCTAGATAGCTAAGCCATTCTGCAGTAGATCTTTCCTTGTTTATCCTAGCTCTCACATTTGCTCGATATCGTCATCTCTTATATGACCTTTGTTTCTTGTTAAGGTTTTGATTTTGGTAAATGTTTGAACTCGACTCGCCTGATAGGTCTTCGCTTGTATCTTCTTCACTCTCATATAAATTACCATAGATGGTCGTACTAGGCCTTGAGTGTTCAGTTTCTATACTTGGTTCACTCGATGTTTCCTCAGGTTCTGAATCCATTTCTCCCTGAGATTCCATTTCTGATGTGTATTGGCCTGAAGCCTTTGAGGAATCATCGGTTTCACTCTCAGGTAGGTGTGCCTCTTTCTTATCATCGGATGTTACATGCGCTACACCTAACATGTTTACTGGTGCAATGTGTGGTATCTCTTCCCCATCTTGTGTTACCCAGGTTGTTCCTCTAGCTCCCCATGTATCTATAGTTGCCGCTAGGTGTACCCAATCAACATTGTCTGACTCAGCCATTCCGGGTAGGATATCCATATAAGGAGAGTTCTCCCCAATATCCGTGTCTTCGTTACACGTGTAACAATACTGTAATGGAGCTGAGTGAATTGTTGTGTCTGATCGATTATCAATGATGAATTTATTTCCTAGAGGATGCGTTCGACCACTTAAAAGATCAACTCGAATGACAGAGTTTTGGAATTGTAAGTAGACGTGGTTTTTGGACCAGTCATGCACCATTTTTGCTTCCCTCATGAATGGAAGCCCTAAGATCATCTCAAATGACATAGGATGCTTGGAAAAATCCATAATAATGAAAGTCTGCCTTACCTTGTGTCCCAAGGCCTTGATCCTGAGATCCTTTAGCATTCCAATAGGCGTAACAATAGATCCATTAGCCATTTTTACCACTACGCTTGTGGCTTCAAGGTGAGGTCTCCCCATAGACTCCCAACAACTCTTTGTCACCATGCTGACTCCCGCACCACCGTCAAGGACCCCCTTTACAGTTAATCCTTTAGTAGTGATTGGCAGAGTAGCATTAGATTCATCACCTTCAAAGTATTGCCCCATCTTGTTAACGGGTATTTAAATTACAGATTCATGTCCCGCTAGGTCAGATGGTGGTGCTAAATGTTCCTCATCATTCATTACCGAGTCAGGTTTGTTCATATGTGCAAACTATGGTAATCCGGCCTATAATTCTCCATTGAGGAAGGCTCAAAAAGCTGAGACTAGCTCGGGGTCTTTATATAGTTTGGACATGATGGTGGTTCTAACTTCTGAAGACATGAAATCCATCAATTTGGCAACATTTAATGGCATCTTGTGGGACCTAGGACCCTGACAAGAGAATGGTGAAGATGGAATCTCCACTTCCTCAAGGGGGTCGGGCATTCCCTCACCAAACATTCTCTCTAGTAGGAAAGGTGTGTGTCCACTTTCAGATGTCCTACCCTCACTCTCTTCCCGAATGATACTGGGTATAGCTAACGGCCTGTAGTTCTTGTGAGGTTGAACTTGTGTGGGAAACACTGTGTCCGACATCTGGATATGTTTGGGTTCAGGTTCTAATGTTCGTTGAGTTTCTTCCACCAAACCCCTCAGTTGTTGGACTCGTTCAATTTCCACTGTTGGGTTTGGATAGGTTCCAATCTTTCTCTTACAATCCTCATTTTTTGTCTCTCGTGGCTTATCTTGGGGGTTCGCAACTGGGTGGTTTAACTTTGAATACTCTTTTGGTGTTCGTCGTAATTCCCTCTCGTGATCCTCCTCACTGGATTTTTCCTTTGTAATAACAGTTTTGGGCTCCGTTGTCTCTATCGAATCTGAGTCATCCTCAGGGTCATTCATATACACGGGATCCTCTCTTGTCCCTATGTTAGTCTTTGAACTAGGTTTTGAGCTAGAAGCATTAAGGGATTTCTTTCTTCGTGTTTTCTTCTTTCTCGCTCGGCCAATGGATGCAGCATCTCTCTCTTCGGGGATGTAATTTTGCTTTTGGAGCATCGACCATGTGAGTGCATTCACTGGTGCTATGTTTATAGTTGGTGGTGTCCCATCAACAATCTCTATTAAGTTCAATGGTGTGATTTTTGGTGCGTTTGGATTGTTAGGACACTGTGCGATCAAATGATCTATGCCACAACAATTACAAATGAGTATTGGCATTGCCAATGCACTCCCTTGACTTGTTTGCATTAGTGCAGCATTCTTTTGCATTCTAATGGGGCACTCAGCTACTCGATGTGGTCCACCACATTTGTAGCACTGAAGAGGTGGTCTCTTGGCAAAACTATTAATGTTTTGGCCTCTTGCTGCTAGCGCAGTTGCTTGATATACCGGTTTGATTTGTCCCCAATGGTCTTCCATATAGTACATGGGACACTCCCCAAGCATGTCGACTCCATAGGTGATACTAGAGTCTATGTCCTCTTCGCAATCTACATAAGTACTAGATGACTCGCAACCTATTTGGTTCATAGGTGTAACTCTTGGATGAGGGGGTTGCGGTCCTAACACTGGAGGTGGCAACGGTGTGGTTTGGACCACATTTTGGGTTCTAGGGACCATGTGCTGTAATGGCAATTGTTGCTCCATGGGTGGGGTAGGCATCAATGCAAGAACTCGAGGTGAGTCTACCCAAGCTATAGGCGGTCTATTTTCCATGATGCGTTTAAGCATTAAGCAATCCTTCGCTTGATGGCCATACCTACCACACGCGTTACAAGTCCCGTTAAACTTTACTATGAAAGTAGGGCATTCACTCGTAGTATGTGGGCCCAAGCAGATTGAGCACCATTGCTGCTCCCTTCTTGGATACATATGAGTGTTTTGTGGAGCACGATTACCCCTAAGGCTTTCTTGGATGGCCTTGGTGAGATCTGCCAAAGTCATCTCAGATATCGTTTTCTCTTTCACGATTGGCTTTATCCTCATTGGCTCATGCCCTGATGCTTGCGAGATACTAGACTTCGGCTCGGCAGACACTCTTTCTCCTGCAATCATTAAATTATCCTCCAATTGGATTGCATTCATGGTGACTGCTTCCCAAGTAGTGATACCTCTAATGACTAGGCCATTATAAATACTTTCATGTCGTAGTCCCCTAATGAATCTATCGAGCAATTGGTTGTTGTTGAATCGCTTGTTTGGATTGCATCGAGAATTCAAATTCTTTAGGCGACTAATGAAGTCTCTCACGGATTCACCTTCTTCTCGTTGGGCTTTCTGGAGTTGAGAGGCTACACCCCAAAGTACTCCCTCTCGTATGTATTCTTTTAAGAACAGTCTCCTAAGAGTAGAGTAGATCGTTTTCTCTTCTACTCTTAAGGTTCTATACCAATCTCTAGCCTTTCCGCTTAGGGTCAAACTCAAAGCCTTACACTTATGTAGCTCATTGTGCTCTTCCAAGGAATCACACACATGTTCAAAGACTTCCATATGCTTTCTAGCATCTCCGTCTCCAATGAATTTCTGTGTGAGCTTAGCTACTTGAACTGCCTTGCTCCTACGCTCTCTATCAGGTGCACTACGCATGTTTTCCACAATAGAGCGACCGATAGTTTGAGCAAATGCTGCCAAATCTCCTATTTGAGCAGGTATAATGGGTGTATGTGCTCCTGGAACCACATGTGAGATGGGAGTTGGCCTTGGCCTTGGCATACGCGCGGCTCTTGGGTCCCATATTTCGTATGGTGGTGTACCAGACGGTGGTCCAAAGTTTACAGGCGTGGCCCTAGGCATAGGGGGTGCCTGATATGGCATGTTATTATTAAATGGCATGGCTCCACTTGTATAAGAGCTTGGATAATGCCATTGTGGATTGTAAGCTCTTGGAATAATCGGAGGTGTAGGAGCTACATGAGGCTGAGGTACGACAGGTGCACATGATTGATACATACATGTAGGTATAGTTGGGGGCACTGTGCTACTAGGCATCGGCGCAGTGTTAACAAATGAACTCCATGGTGTACTTCTTGTCATGCTCACCACTGGGATATGCATGGTAGCCGTAGTGTCATTAAGAGAAAGATGAGCTAGATCTGGGAAGGTAAAGCTTCCACTTGTGGGCTCAGATTGTACTGAGGCTCCTGGCGAAACAACATATGGAGGATCAATGGGCCTCACTGAGGGAGTCTCCATTTGTGATAGGGTTGGTTGGTTGGCCTTTCCCGTATCCAAGAATCTCATTAGGCCTGTTGAAGGCATGTTGATCCCTGTGTTCTGTCTTTCTAAATCGACAATCCTATGGAGGACATCACAGACTTTCTGTTGTTGCTCATCTACGCTAGTAGCACCCGATGTGGATTGTAGAACATCTAACCAACCCACATGATAGGTGTGTCCTGTGTACCGATCAGTTAAAGCTTCTGCTTGTAGGTCATACTCCCAATTTTTGTTTAGGAATATCCCATCTAGGCCTGGCGTGCTAGAGGTTTCCCTCGAAGTGGAAGCATTATTGCTCCCCATCGCTTGCCCCTCCGTGACTGCTACCTTGGGAGCACTCGGTTGCTCGGCTGGCATGATTGTTGTCATAGGAGCCTTTGCTTTCAGGGCTCGACTTTGTTCCAGCCTTCGTAGGTTCTCAATTTCCCTCTCCCTTGTTGCTTGCATATAGCGTTCGATCTCTTGTACTTCGGCAAGACTCCTACCATCGGGTAGTAGAACCTCAGAGGGAGATAGTCCTAAAGGATCAGGAGGTGCAGTGGATGGAACATTCACATGCACACTCTCAAGAAGCATAGGGTCTATTTTAGGCATGAATGACGAATTTACTTCCCCACTCCCTTCATTTATTTCATTAACTGCATGTTCGGAGTGAGTAGCTCTACTAAGGGTCTCTTTTAAGCGGCTAAACACGCTGCACCCCGGCCGTGGGCCCATGGCATGCATGTCTTGACTTGAACTATCAGGGTTTGGTGTAGGATACCCCTCCATGACTTCGTAGTCAGAGGAAGAATCACTAGACGTGATATGAGGATCTTGGGTCGCGCTACCTTGAGTCCCGGCCGAAGGTCCAGAACCTAGGGTGGAGGAATAATGTGTGCCCGCGTAAATGGAGGCACTACCAATATGCTTGTGCTCTAACACTCGTCTAGAGCGTAGGTTCATATGACTTGGATTCCCTAGAAGTGTCAGTGAGTGCCCGTGAAGGCTGCTCACCTAGTAATTTTGGGTGTTTTGCAACCCAAGTCTTTTCTTATTTATTTATTTTTTGATTTTTTGGTCCTTTTTTTTCTAACCCAGCTATAGAATAGAACGTATGATAGCTCAAAACGAGCGTCTCGGTCAGAGGGACGTGCCGTGCTTTACAGCCCTCCGTTTGGTCACTTTATGCCCTCGGAATCCCTAAAACCGTCAATTTCTAGTAGGGAACGAGGCTCAAATTAGAAAGTCTAAGGGTGTAAGTGGGAAGAGAAGGGAGGAGAGTGGAGGACTTTCCCTACATGCTCTCATTCCCTCTTGAGGGGGTAAAGTATATATATAAGAGTGAGTCTAGTATATATCATAAGACTGAGGACTGAGGCCTGGGCCTGGGCTTGGGCTTGGGGAAATGATCCCGATCCCGATCAAAATTTTAGTGTAGCCCCCCAGTCACTCACGCTTAAATATTTTCAGTTTTTTTTTAGGCGACGGCCGCGTGTGGTTTATGTGACCCTTTCTTGGCCACACACACTGTCAACACCTACCTAACCTCTCTGTCAACAGCTCACAGACAGCTCACTACCTTATCTACTTACTAACAGTGCTGCTAACCACTAACTAATATGTTAACCACTCTGCTAACTGCTTGCTGATAGTGGGCTAACTGTCCACCTACTTCCTCTCTCACTACCTTACTGTGAAAATACTGTGTGCAGGCAAACCTTGACAGAAAACTGTGTACAGACTGTGTGCAAACAGAAATTCATAACTGTCTACCTACTTATTCATTCACTGCTCATAGGAGAATGAATAAGTAGGTAGACAGTTAGCAATTTCTGTTTGCACACAGTCTGTACACAGTTTCTATTTCATACCTACAAACAACTCATAGGAGAAGCACAAGGTGCCTCTTGGGCTTAGTGCAGGGCGATTCCCCGGAAACGACGCCAAAAATGTGCGCTCCTTGCCGCACTGTCGAAGCAAGGGCCTTGCCTAACACTGTGTGCGAGCCACAGACGGCTCCAAGCACACAACTAGCTTAACTAGTAAGCTCAAAAGAGGGCAATGGTATGTCAATCACCGCTCTATGCTCCTGCCGTGGAGGATTCCTCGCCGCGAAGAAGAAGGAGACGCCGCTACGTCATGCTCAACCGCTTCACCGCCGTCGTGCCGCCGCAATGCTCTCTCTCTCTCTCTCTCTCTCTCTCTCTCACATACACACACACACACACACACACACACACACACACACACACACAAGGAGGTGAAGAAGAAGAAGATGGAGATGGAGATGGAGCAAGAGCACTCTTCTATTGCACAAATGAGAGAATAAGTGAATTTTAGGTTTAGTTGGCTTTTATATGAGCTCACCCCATTCACACTTGGGCGCCCATGCGTAGCCAACTAATCCCTTGAATGTCCCAGTTAGAGTGCGCCTCTCATCGGCGATCACTCTTACCCTTTTCCTATTGGACCGACAAGCCCGGTACCTGACTCTACCAAATAAATAATACAATGTCCACTGTAGGTTACAACGTCCGTCTCGTAGGTGATAGGGTGTCCGTGAGCTGTGAGGGTTAACAGTCACTGACGAAAATGGCACGATGTATGGTCAAAAGTCAAGCTTT
Organism: Adiantum capillus-veneris; assembly: GCF_014529385.1. Taxonomy (NCBI): domain Eukaryota; kingdom Viridiplantae; phylum Streptophyta; class Polypodiopsida; order Polypodiales; family Pteridaceae; genus Adiantum; species Adiantum capillus-veneris. The sequence goes on along the minus strand of NC_140934.1, from coordinate 162,963,397 downwards.
GTCGCATTATTTTTGGCTTGAGGCCATTATGTGTGCCACTTATGTACTTAACAGGTGTCCTACGAAAGCTTTGCAGTCTATTACTCCATATGAAGCATGGCATGATAGAAAGCCTTCTATTGAGCACATGCGTGTTTTTGGCTGTTTGCCATATGCTTTGGTGCCACAAGTGCAGTGCAGAAAATTGGATGATAAGGCTGTCAAATGTATTTTTGTTGGTTATAGTGCTGAAAGAAAAGGTTACAGGTTGTATCATCCGCAAACAAAGCGTATTCTGGTTGCACGGGATGTAGTGTTTGTGGAAGATTCTGTTCAGCCCTTGTTGTCATGTACTAGAGACAGTAAGGTAAGCTCACAGGACATTTATGACACTTTGTTGCCTCTTTTCAGTGGTGGAAATATGAATGTAATTTCCAATGAGGCAAATGTACAGCCTATGGGGGTTTCTGAAAATGTTACAGATCAGCCTATTACTGATGCAGATGTACATGATGTAGTTGATGAGGAAAGGGGTGAAAATGAGCAGGCTAGAGGTATGCCAAAATGGCTGGTGCACACTTTGCATGACACTAAATTGGATGCACCTTTGTCCAGTCGTACTCGTTCAGGCTCTCACCATGCATCTTATGCATCAGATTGTTATGCTTTGGCTGTGTCTAGTTTACAGGATGTTGAGGAGCCTCTGTCTTTTGATGAAGCACTGAATTCAGAAAATTGGATGGCTGCCATGCAATCAGAATATGATGCACTTATAGAAAATGACACATGGACTTTATGTGATTTGCCTCCTGGCAAAAAGGCCATTGGTACGAAGTGGGTTTACAAGTTGAAACGCAAGCCGGATGGTGAGATTGATCGCCATAAGGCTCGAATTGTTGCAAAGGGTTATGCACAGCAAAAAGGCATAGATTATGAAGAGACTTTTGCTCCCACTAGTCGTATGACTACTGTGCGTTTTCTATGTGCATTGGCAGCTCATTTTGGTTGGGATGTACATCAATCAGACATTGTTACTGCTTTCTTGAATGGTGACATATTTGAGGAAGTTTATGTAACGCAGCCTCGTGGTTTTGTCATAAAAGGACAAGAGGACAAAGTGTGCAAATGTAACAAGGCTTTGTATGGGTTGAAGCAATCTCCTCGTGCTTGGTATGAGAAAGGTGACACTCATTTGGTCAAACAAGGCTTTCGTAACAGTCCAGCAGAAAGCACATTGTATGTAAAGCGTGAGGGTGATGTACTTCTCATTGTGGTTCTTTATGTTGATGATTTGTTGATCACTAGACCAAATGAGAGACATATTGCTGAATTTAAGGCTGATTTGAATGCTACTTTCAAGATGAAAGATTTTGGGCTGTTGCATCATTACTTGGGTATACAGATTAAGCATTGTGATGGTGGTATTGCCTTGTGTCAGAAAAGTTACATAGAGACATTGCTATGTAAGTTTGGACTTGAGGATTGCAAACCTATTGCCACTCCCATGGAAACAGGTTTGAAGTTGAGTCTACATGATGCTGGCGATCCTACTGATGTCACTTTTTACCAAACTGCTGTTGGCTGCCTCATTTATGTATGCAACACGAGGCCGGATATTCAGTTTGCAGTTTCACATGTCATCAGATTTATGCATAGCCCAGGGTCTAAACATTGGCAGGCTGTTAAGAGGATTTTCCGCTACCTTAGTGGCACTTTACATCTTGGCTTGCTTTATCCCAAGGGGGGATCATTGCCGCCAGACTTACGTGCCTTTTCGGACTCAGATTGGGCTGGTTGTTTTGACACGCTAGTGTCCACAAGTGGTTTTTGTTTTATGCTTCGCAGTTCATGTATATCATGGTTGAGCAAGAAGCAACCTACTGTGGCCACTTCGAGTTGTGAGGCTGTGTACAGGGCAGTCTTCACAACTACGGTTGAGTGTGTATAGCTCAGACGCCTTATGGCTGATTTGGGAGTTGGACAGGACACTGCCAACACTATCTACAGTGACAGTCAGAGCGCATTGGCAGTTGCGAGGAACCCAGTTTTTCATGCTCGCACAAAGCACATTGAGGTGCATTACCACTATGTCAGGGAGAGTCTCTCAGCAGGAGAGATCAGCTTGGCTTGTGTGCCAACACAGGACAATCTTGCAGATCTTTTGACAAAGGCATTGTCTCGTGAGAAGCTTGAAGCTTTCCGCAAAGCTTTGGGCTTACTCCCATTTGTGGATTGATCATGTCCTTAGGGCATGGCACTTCCCTATACTCATGTGCCAGCTCTCGTTCACCGCATCACTCCAGCGGGGCTTTGTTACCATATACATGTGGTAGTGATGTGTGTGAACACACTAGGACCACCGGGGCATTTTTTCTCTCTTTAGGAGGTTTTTTCCCCCGTGCATTATATATACGCCCATCACTCTAGGTCTATCTATCTTTCCATTGCACACTAAGTAATATACTCTCTATTGTGTGCCTTGAGCTTCCTTCATCTTCTCCAAGCTGTGTGCGTTTCTTTGCAACCCTAATTCCAACACTGTTGTACATATATATCCCAAGCTAATGTATTATTGATCACTTTGTATATTGAGTTACTTTATCAGCAACGTACCCCTCTCTCTCTCTCTCTCTCTCTCTCTCTCTCTCTCTCTCTTTGTATGCGCTGTTTTTCGGTCCCATAGGTCATATCTGACCTCCGTGGACGATAATTCAATCTCTCTCTCTCTCTCTCTCTCTCTCTCTCTCTCTCTCTCTATATATATATATATATATATATATATATATATATATATATATGTAAGCTATGGCTACCCACAACTTTAAACCCCATGAGCTCTTGCACCCACCATCCGCTCCCAACAATTGATATCAAAGCTGGCATGATTAGCATTCTCTAATTTCTCTCCCTTAATGACTCACTCGATTTCTCTTTTTCATCAAAGTGTGTGTCTAGGTGTATGTGTGTGTGCCAAATCATACATTTAATGCACTGTATTTTTAAGTGTGTGTGTTTTCAATCCGTGCTGAGTGAGATAGATCCCTGAATAGGGAAAGCTTGTTTAAAAAAGATCAAAGGGTCATTTCTAAATGGAGGGCCACTTCCACAACGGTCCACAACCCCACCCCGAACCATCGCCATGCTTTTTTGGCAGATGTCATGTACCAATAACCAGCCGATCACCAAAGGGAAAAGTAATAAGGCTTGTGCCAAGCTTGATGTGAGGCAAACATGCGCACCGTGTGCCCACCCCAATCAACATCGCCTGCAAACCTGAAGGGCCACTTGCCTGCGGCGGCGGCCGGTCGTCGACCTTGCAAACTCTCCTCAGCCTCACTCCTAGCTCAATCAAGATCACATCCTTGCCCATCAGCATTCATGGATGCAGTTACAATAGCAAGGCGACCTCGCTTGCACTATCAAATCATCCCATAATTGCAAATCATCATTCTCCCTCACTTGACGACACCTGCTACTCCGGATTTTTTTATTAAAAAAATTCCAGAAAAAGTGTAAATTTTGAAATTAACAACGCAAAATTACAGAGCCACAGTTGGGGGGAGGGCAGCCCCATAGAGAGACATTACATGTTACAAATATAATCTCTCAATTTGAGTCTCAAGGGGGAGAAGAAGAGGGGGATGCTTCTCTTCCATTTCTTCCAATAGGTAGATTTCTGGATGGTGGAGACATTAGATTGCTCATCTGGGGCTATTTTAATAAGTTTACATAAATTGACTGCAGCCCTGGTTAGCTCTTGCTTACCAATCCAAGGATTGATAGGGGGTTCTCCAAACAATGCAAGGTTTCTATCCAACCATATATACCACATAAAAAGACCCCTCCATATATTCTAAAGAGGACCCAAGTAGAAGCTCTTGATAACCCATGACCTGAGTATTACAAAGGAAGTGGCAGTATTGCATAGGCTTAAGAATTTCCACATTGCATCTACAGTTGAGAAAGAGGTGACATGGATCTTTCACAGTTAGGCCACATCTGGGACAAGATCCATCTCCCTTCCCACATCTTAAAGCCTTTTCAAACATGTCCAGATTCCTTGATGTAGCAGTAGCCACAGAAGGGTACTATGTTTAGTAAAGGAGGGGAATGCCCAATTACACTAAAATCTATAGGTCCACTGCTTGCAGCTCCATTGGATCCTCCACCTTCTATTAAGCTTCTTCTTCAAGGAGTCTTCTACACCTCCTGTGTAATTGTAGCTTTTGTAAATTTCCTCAGCCAGCTTGGACAGTTGGGTAGCACCCTGAGAAGATCTTACAGTAAAAAGGACTTTAGCCATGACATTTTTGAGTCTGTCTAAACACCAAAGGGCATCCCTCTGAGTGAGGTTAAATTGAGTTTGAATTGAGTTCACATCTTTTATAGAGCCACCCTGAAAGAAATCTCCCCAGCAGAGGATGCCAGATTTAAAGCACTTGTGAACTTTCCTCTTGAGAGCAAGTTTAAACTTATCAGCAATAAAACCATTCCAAGGTGAATCCTGTAAAAAGACAAATTTATTTGTTACAAATTTGTCTTTGAGGATACAATGAGATCTCAACAACTGCAAACCCTCCATAATCTGCAAGAAAGTTTAGAGCCATGGGGAGTGAAAGATTTAGGGGTTAGAATCAAATCTCTGAAGGAAAGGTTAGACCAGGCCTTGTATTCCTCCAACTTAAAAAAGTTCACTTGTCTTTTGAGGAGAAGAGCCCAAAAGTCTTTAGATTCAATGCTTCTCATCAACCATTTAGCTGCAAGTTTAGTAGAAATTCTAGACAAGTTGAGAAGTCCTAGCCCCCCTTTCTCTTTTGGTAGACAACAGTACTCCTAAGCAACTTTTGGGATCTTAGGATGAAATTCATCAGATCCCCACATAATTTTTTTGAAAATAGAGTATGCTTTCTGAAGTTGATACTTAGCAGGCTGCCAGCAAGACAAAAAGAAAATCAGGTAAGGTAGCACATAATGATTGAGAACAAAGGCTCTACGTGCCAGGGAAGTTTGATAATCCTGCCATCTGATCATCTTATGCCTTAACTTAGTAAGAACCCATTCCCATCTCTGATTGAAAGTAACTCTGAAGCCCATGGGTATACCAAGGAGTCTAAAAATCTGCCCATCCAATATCTACTGACATTGTGCCTCTTTGACCACATTAGGAACATCACTTGCAGAGATTTTAAAGGTTGTCTTGGAGTGATTAGTTACTGATCCACTTGCAGTACTGATCCAGATTTTTTGTTTTCTCAGTTCTATTGACACTTCAAAAGTTATTTATTTAAAAAAGAATTTTTTAAAAAAAGAGAGAAAAAAAATGAGCCTTCCCCTTGGTAGTTAAGTTGAGTCTCCAAGCCAATTCAAAGGCCTTAAGTTTTCTGGTAGATGGTCACACCACGGCCACACACCACGGCCAAAATCCCTCAATTTCAAGTAAATAAAGCCTCACACCCAAGGTGACCAAGCAACAACAATGTCAAGAACTTTCGATCAACTTTATTTGAAGGTCCTCTACTTCAAACTGCCAAGCTTTCAATCTTCTCAACTTCAAGACGGGGTGATTTAAATTTTAAAGTGGCTTTATTTCTTCAAACTTCAACCCCCCAAATTCTCTCAGGCAATATAATTATTAAATTATTAGTTGCTCTTTTTTGTGAAGAGGTACTTTAAAAATTTTTCTTGTGAAGAGTGACTTCACAATTAGGCATCATTTATCTAATCCCGCACTCATGGCTTCTTTTTTTGTAAAGTGGGAGACATTGGCACACTGTCAATGCTAAGACCTCTCTATTGGCACTATGGGAGAAAAAGGGACTGTAAGATTCAACGGGGAAGGGTTCCATACTTGGAAAATTAAATTGGGAGGGTATCTCATGCAAAAACAACTCTGGTTTCTTGTCAAGCCACGCACAGCTGAACCATCCACAGTTGAAGGCACACTCACTAGAGCCTAGATTGCACAACTTCAAGCAAAAGATGAACAAGATCTAGGTATAATTATCACATCTTATATGATAATTACATGGAGTTCATTGATAATTGCAACATAGCAATTCAAGCATGGAAAATCCTAGAAGAAAATTTTGGTGCAAAGCAAAATTAGCCTTGAAAAGGACCTTTACAAATTGACGATGAATCAAGGGGAGGATATTTCAAGCCTTGTCAATAGGTTAATGAGCATCATCACTCAATTAGCTTATATCGAGTGTTAGATTTTTGAAGAACATAAGGTTGATGTGCTCTTAAGCGCTGTCCTAGAAAAGTTTGACAACATAGTCATAGTGCTAGAACAAAAGGAACCAACACCCACTTTGCAACAAGTCATAAATGCCTAAATTGAAGAAGAAGGGAAGCAAGCAAAGAAGACGTCAACAAATGGAGGAGTTTACATTGCATCATCATCTAGGAATGCACCTTCATCAAATAGGACCAAAAATAAAAAGTGATACAAATGCAGCAAACCAGGGAATTTCTTGAAAGATTGCTACAAGAACAAGTTCTGTAGAAATTGAGGCATCAAAGGACATCCACCAAGCAACAAAGGAAAAGGAAAAATAAACCTTGTAGAGGACATCAAAATGCCAAGGTAGCAGTAGCAGCAGCAAGCAGCAGATGAAAATAAAAAATCAACTTTGCAGACGACAACGACAAAGATGAAGACAAAGAGGACAAGGAAGACAATTGTATGCATGTCCATACCGCCCCCTACTCTCATTTGTGAATTTAAAGGTGTACTATAGATATGGATGATCTTCCACCTTATTTTTTTGAGGGGAGGGTTCCTAAGTTTGTTTGACACCATATCTATTGATACATTATTTTGTATGTGTGGCTATAGTCTGTGTGAGTACCCTAGTCTCTGTGACTACTAGCGTGTGTGGCCTTAAGTCTCGATTTAGATGACTTCAGTATAGGCCACACCCAAGGGGAGTATTTTTAGATGGGCACATCCTAAGTCGCGACTCTGAGTCTTTGGTGAGAAACAAGTCCTAGTTGTATCAAGATTATGTGGAAGATAAGCTCTAAGTATTCTAGACATTATCCTTGTATGGCCTTATGTAAGTCAAAAGACCCCAACGAGATATCCATTCTTAGCCTTACAAATAAAAGGCCTTGTTGTAGATATTTATCCCAAGCTAATGTACTATAGTGAGCACTTTGTATATTGAGTTACTCTATCAATAGTGTACCCCTCTCTCTCTCTCTCTCTCTCTCTCTCTCTCTCTGTGCGCGCGTGCGCGCGCTATGACTGCCTACAACTTCAAGCCCCCATGAGCTCTTGCACCCACCATCCATTTCCAATACAAATAAAAAATATCACTATTAACCAGTAAGACTCTATACAATTTTTTATAAGGCCCTAAAGGCTCATCCCAGTATCTCAACCATGCAACTAGTGAATACTATTTTGCATTTTATAAGAGACCCATCACATGGAGAAGGTTAATTTTATGTGATATGAGTAGACATGGTATGGGGCACATCTTCTTGAAAGGTCAACCTTCCCAATATTCTACACATGCATTTTGAATTGCATGGTTTCACAAATGTGTGAAAGCATGTATAGGTGGTACCAACTTTTGTACTTTTTGGTGGTACCACACATAGCCCCTAGAAGGAGGAAACCTAGAGGTTTTGGAAAAGGTACGGAGAGAAAAAATTTCATGCAAAGATTGTTTTTTCAAAAGCATGCGAATTCCCTTTCTCTACCTATTTCAAATGCAAAACAAGGAAAATTTGCCTTCAATAGAGTGGTTTTTGAAAATCCTACAAATGAATTATGGTCCTGAGTGGGGTCCTTGTTTTTCAAAACTTGGTATTATGCTTTGAAGTGGGCCTGATTTACCATGTGTGAGTGCTTGTCATATTGAAGCTACAAACACTACTCCCCCTACCCCTTCACATTATCCATCATAGCTGAAACTACATTGATTTATCCTTTGCTTCTTCTCCTTCCCTTCCTCTAAACCTCTTTCCATTGTTCATTGCTCTTTACTTCCTCCCACCACTCCTCTATCTCAATCTCCTCCTCCATCACTCGCCATGCTTTCATAGCCCTGTAGAGATGACCATTCCAACTCTTAAGATGACCCTTTATCTATACCAAAATATGTACATGGTGAATGTTCCCATTCAAAATCTGGTCTCCCAATAGCAAAGTCTACTCAAAAAGGTGCTTTGCTCGCCTACATGGCTTACATGGATGTATGCATTAGAGGTTTGTGTATATGTAGCACGTTAATGTTGGCCTGAGAAGTAACATATTGGTTTTTCCTCACCTACCATGGATTACATGCATGTACGCATTAGAGGGTTGTGTCTATGTAGCACGTCAATGTTGGCGTGAGAAGTAACATATTGATTTTTTCTTATTTGTAGTGTCTTTACGATACCCCAAAGTCTCCAATTTTTGCTACTTAGCTATTGAGTTGCGTGATGAGTACGGGTCAAGCATGGAGGGAAAGCTACCCAAGGACCTGCCACCGAATTAGTCCCAAAAACAAGAAGTCCAATATCTTCCTCCATGTGGTACAAGACCAGCTTTATGATGCTTTCTAGCTCTTGGACTAAAAGGTGTACCAAGCTACCCCCTTCAATGGCAAACTGATGCACACCTTGAAAGCCACAAAATTGAATGGGTCACGGTGGTTGATGGAATGGTTTTAGATGATTTCAAGGCTTGAAAGAGAGGTTCACAACAAAAATTGAATCATGTCTGATTACATTGTGTCATGCTTAAGTAGACAAAGGGACTTCCGACTATGTTGTTGATTTGTACATTCCAACAATGTCTAATCACCGGAAAAACCCTATTGAGGCTACATCCCAACCCCTCCACACACATTCGACATATAAAATTACATAAGATCTTCATGGCTAGGTCCATAGGGGTGTCTACTTTTTTTGTTAAATTTGCATTAGCATTGAAGCGTGATTTCTGGTTGCACAATGAAGGGAGAGACTTGGCTTGTGCTCCTATTATTGTTGAGATGGAGAACCCCGGAGCAAGCTTGCAAAAATTGAAAGCATATCCCCCCACTCTCTAAGCACTTCCAAAGTGCTCAAAACTATTCATAGCACAAAAAAATGGTTGGAGATTCGAAGGTGCTTTTCAAAGTGCACTTCCAAATGCTCAAATGTACAAGGACTTTCAAGTGCCTTGAAGTGCTTCACATGCACTGATAGGTGGTAAAGATCCGTCACGGGTGCTCACAAGTGCTGTGAAGGCTAGAAATGTGATTTGAAGTACTCATAGTTGGTTGTGTCCTCCGAGGGTGCACTATTGAAAACCTCCTATATAACGTACATTCAAAGGTATTTAAACAACCCATTTTTTAACATTCTTATTTTGGGAAACTTTTATAAAATTGAATATAAAGGCTCTTTTTGTTAATGCATCTTTTTTTCTTTTTTGCAAATGTTTGTATTTAAAACACCCTCAGTTCAACTCACATGGTATATTAACATGATTAGATAGTGTACCTCGAGGTTGTGTCATCCCTAATCCTCATCTATTTTGCATTACAAGCCTTGTTCAAGGAGATAGATAGGGTGGTTTCTGAGTAGAGGAGACATGCCTCCTTCATGAAGGAGACATGTATTTTTTTGAAGAGAGAGAGAGAGCAATGCCCTTCTAGTGCCTACTCCTCCATCCATGTTTAACTTAAGCATTGAAACGATTGTAGTTGGTGGATCATGTGTGTCTTGCATTAGAAAAAATTAGAACTCAAATTTGGGCCTTGTAAAAGAAATGCCATGTCAATGTAGAGAGACAGAGAGAGAGAGAGAGAGAGAGAGAATGAAAAAATCATTTTCTCATTTTTATGCAGGTTTTTCAACAATCCATATATATTCTTCATTATAGGATACATTTATAAAAAAAGCCCAAAAGTAATCCCGTAATGATAGCACTTCATTTTATATGATAGCTAGGGATTCTATACCAAATATCTCAACTTCTTCTACATTTTTGAAAACTAAGCTATACTCTCTGAGCTCAAGTTTCCCCCCATTCCCGCTTGCACGTTGTCAAGTGTGCAAATCTTGAATGTTCTTTCATCCATTGCCCTCTCCTCCTCTTGCAGGAAATTTTGATTAGTCATGTCTCAATTGAGGCTTTATATTCTTTACATAGAACTCCTACGAGGAATTGGAGAGACATGTATCATATGCATGTAGATCTCTCACGAGAGTATGACCCCTCTATAAGAAAAACAAACAAAACATCATTTTTAAATCTTAAAAGGAAGACTTCAGATCACAAGGCATGAAAAATGTGGATCTTTGTATGGGTAGAAGAATGTATCCTAAGCATCTTATCACAAGTTCCACTCCACCTTTCTAGGATATCTCTTTAGTGAGCTTTGTGGGAGATGGCCATTATGGTTGCACTAGGTGTTGGAATTAGGGTTGCAAGAAAACGCATAACTTGAAGAAGACGAAGGAAGCTCAAGGCACACAAGAGAGAGTATATTACTTAGTGTGCAATGGAAAGATAAGATAGCCCTAGAGTAATGGGAGTATATACAATGCACGGGGGGGGAAAACCTCCTAGTGAGGGAAAAAATGCCCCGACAATCCTAAGTGTGTTCACACACATCACCAGCACATGTATATGGCAACAAATCCCCCCTAGGAGTGATGTGGTGAACGAGAGCTGGCACATAGAGTAAAGGGAAGTGACAAGCCCTGAGGACACGATTAGTCCACAAAGGGGAGTAAGCCCAAAGCTTTGCGGAAAGCTTTGAGCTTCTCATGAGACATTGCATTTGTGAAAAGATTTGCAAGGTTGTCTTGTTTTGGCACATAAGCCAAGTTGATCTCTTCTGTTGAGAGCCTCTCCCTGACATAGTGGTATTGCAACTCAATGTGCTTCATGCGATCATGAAAAACTGGGTTCCTTGCAACTGCCAATGCACTTTGACTGTTAGTGTACAAAGTGTTGGCAGTTTCCTGTCCAACACCCAGATCAGCCATAAGGCATACACACTCAACCATAGCTATGATGACTGCCATGTACTCAACTGCACACCTAGAAGTGGCCACAGTAGGTTGCTTCTTGCTCAACCATGATATACATGAACTACCAAGCATGAAACAAAAACCACTTGTGGACACTCGTGTGTCAAAACAACTAGCCCTAAGTCCAAAAAATCATATAAGTCTGGCGGCAATGATCCCTCCTTGGGACAAAACAAGCCAAGATGTAAAGTGCCACTCAAGGAGTGCATCCATGGAGCGAGCCAAGAGCAGTGAGCCTCGAGCAAAAATGAGAAATCAGTTGAGCAGATAGAAGCGAGCACAAAGTAGCTTGAGACAACCCCACTGTAGTAAAATCAAGCCCCATGTATTTAGGGTTTAATACTTCTATGACAAATACTCTAGTGCACATAGAGAAAGACGATCCTAAAATCGAGAGAGAGAGAGAGGAAAATTTTTATAGACCTTCATGAATGTTAATACTCCCTAAGCAAAAATTGGTAGGGCAATGGAAAAATTGCATGCACCATGATTTCTTTTAAATCATGGGAAAAATTTATAGGGAGGAAAATTTGTAGAGAGCTTGTGTGTGTGTGTGTGTGTGTGTGTGTGTGTATGTGTGTGTGTGTGTGTGTGTGTGTGTGTGTGTGTGTGTGTGTGAGAGAGAGAGAGAGAGAGAGAGAGAGAGAGAGAGAGAGAGAGAGCGGATTTGAGATGTACTACCTTTGCAAAAGGCCCAAATGATCTATGAGAGAAAAACATACATTGATCATACCTATGATACAATTATTTGAAACACGAATGAAACAAAAGAAACAACCTGAAAATATTATGAGTGGTGGGTACAAAATGAGATAGTGACAAGCTAGAGGGGGTTTGAAGTGTGTGTGTGTGTGTGTGTGTGTGTGTGTGTGTGTGTGTGTGTGAGTGACAGAGAGCATGCCATTCAAAGTTGACCATTGGAAAGCAATGGAGATTGCAATATAGACAAGAGAGAGTGCCATGGTAGAGTTGCAAAGTTTGCAAAACTCTTTGAATATGTTATGGATGAAATCTATCATATTCTTGAAGGAATAACCTAGAAAAAAAAATGCTTTAGTACCTACCTCTTACAAAAAATTTATGCTGATTCATTTCAAAAATTAGGTGCTGAGTGGGTTACAAAATGCACTAAGTAGGAGGAACTAAATAACTGCAGTGATCTATAGACTATAGGTTTTGCTATCTTGTCTACCCTTCCAAAAACAAAATAAGAAATCACCCAGGCTATAGCCCTTATAGATGATTAGGTTGGATTCTGACTACCTTTGTTAGCATATCCTTAAGAATGGCCTTTGGAATTCGTGCTTGATGGATATGCATGTTGTTGTTGACATCTTGTCCAAGTACAATCAAGTACACAAAATAAAGATGCTTGCAAGCAAGAAAGGATGCTTTTTTTGCCAACCTGCCTTGAAAATCAATGCACGAACAAGATGGGACATTCTGAATTATAACTTCTATGCATGATGTAGGGGCTCTACTGTGACCTGTCAGTAGTTCTATGGTAAAAATATCTTTCTCTCCTTCCACTTCTACACGGCTTCTAGTCAATTTTGCTGACATTTCTAATGCTGCATTAACTTGAGCATAGGCAGCCTTCGATACCCCTGGTCGATAGGGATAATTTTGATCTTCATTTTTGTTGGCATGGGGCTCTCTCTGATGCACTTCTTTGGGGATCAATGATTCCGTTGACACTCCAATCTCAAATCTTGCCTTCACATTGCACAAGCTTCTTGGATGTTGAGTTTGGTGCCCTTTGCAATAGGCCAAACATGCGGAGCACATTCTGGTGGGTGTATGATGCTTGTGACCATTCTCCATGTATGCCTCACATCTGTGTTGCAAAAGTAGCAAAACTTTTGCTTCCGCCAAGAAGATAATTGACAGTCACTCCAAAAACATGGAGCTGGGTCTCCCGGTCTCTGCCTCAATCCACACTTCTTACCAGCTGTCCAATGGTTACACTCCACTCTACTTGATGTTGGTATCCTGTGAATAGCCCACTTTGTGTCATGGACATTTTGCTCTAGAGCTTGCAACAATTCACTGCATGGTTGCTCATGTGCTGCATTTGACGTCTTATCTTGCGTGACATAATTATACTCAGGCTTGTGGCTACAAATGCTTGTATCCATATCCATTAATGGTCGCTTGGCACGCATTGTCCTCTTCTCACCCTTGAAATTAACTCTGTTATTGAGCATTGGAGTACCCATGGAAGCATCATCCACTGCCCTAGAGGTGGCTGCTGGTGATGGACTAGTCTGCATCCTTGACATGGCTCTGTCAACTAAAATTTCCAATGTTGGCCCCCTTCCAATATATTTACCATCCAAGAAGGCTAGACGCCGGGCACACTGAAGATAGGCATTAATAAGATCAGTGACACATGCATCATAAAAACTAATTTTTTGCTTGTACCCCTATCCATCCAACCAACTTGCATGTTTTCTCTCAGAGAGGTTGGTCCTTGGAATCAATGCATTCATTATGGGCTCCCCATCCTTGACCATCATATGTCCCCAATGGCTAACCCTGAAATGCCACCAACTCAACCAACTATCTAGCCTTGGTATGTTTTTATCTGTTGTCTTGCCTGTTGCCCACCAGCTCCTAATCCTACGAAATTGCTCGAGTGCCGCATCTGTTGTTTCAGACAATCTCCACTTCTCACACATCTCTTTATGCTTTGATTGGTAATGGGAGTGGATATACCTCTGTGTGTGCACCCTCAAATTATCCTCCCAGTGCCATAGACAAGACCTTTCCCTACCCACCATTTCCTTCTTGTCCCCGAACACATATCTCACTGCATTCCAATTTGCTCCTGCCTCATCTGACATGAATCCTTGAAAATTGGATGGCCTATCTGTGTGCTCAATCATAACCTGGTTCATAGATTCCCAAAACATTATTTGTGCTTCCTCATCCTCTTCTTTGAACTCGCATGTGGCAATAGTTAGAAGCTCTCCAATCCTAATAACATTACAAAGCCATGAGCCAAGGTATACAATAGTTTACACAATTAGTATCCACATCCACTTATTTATTTTTTAATACTTTTTTGTTACTTACGTGTGATCATAAACATGTGCTCCCATTGTGTGCCAGCCTCCTTCTATTCGATGGACATGGTCAAAATAAACCCATGATAATCGGAGGTCTTCATGTCCATCTCTATCCATCCTTCTGACCACATCTACTCCTGAACCTGGGCTAGTAGTAGACATCTTGAATATGAAGGACCGCTCTTGTGATGTTGATGCTTGCAACGGAAATCGAGAGCCATGGAAGAACTGAAAGTGGCACTTTCTCTTTAGTTCAAGAATTGCATCATATCCATCACCCATTGGTCGAGTGGTCCTTCTACACTGCATCACCATTTGCTTTACCCTACAACATACATAATCATGGGTGAACCAATTTTTCAAGAATACAAGTGTTTTGGTGCTTATAAGTTGAAAACTTACTTCTTCATGTTGACAAGGGTAAGCAATTCTTGGGACATCTCATGGACCTCCTTCTCACTTATAAAATCCCCACTTGTAATATTGTCATCTGTGAAGTCCTTGAGCACCATCTCTCTAGCCAATATCATTTGTACCTTCCGAGGGCTTGCTCTATTGTCCATTGTCACTGCCTTAGCTACTAAGGCTTTTATGTTCCGAATTGATGCTCTAGACATTCCCTTAGGGACGATGTGTTTGTGCTTGCCATGGTGCATAAATAGCCTACTATGGCAAGAATCCCTAGGCATAAAGTAGTAAACTGTTGCTGGACAATCTTTCACACACATGGGAACATGCTTGCAAAAAAAGCATTCCAAATTTCCATAGCTCCCCATGGCTAGGCAGCCATTCTTTGGGAGCTTGGACAACTGACCATTCCAATGTTGCTTGTTAGTTTGATTAGTTCTGCTCCTAAATGAGCATCGCTCATTCATACATTGGAAAACCCCTCCACAAAAACTCTTCCTAAGGACAAAAGATTTTTGAGTTCTTGTCTGAGTTTGTGGTTTTGTCCACAAATTTCCCTCATACTTTTGCTCCATACCCTCCATTGCCTTCCCCTCAATCATTTCATAGATGCAGAATTCTTGGTAGGTTTTTGGTAGATCTTTGACCTTGCCCTTGTATTCACACTCTTGCATAGTAGTGTGAAGCACATCATTGGGAGGGAGTGTACGGATGATCTGGAATGCAGAAACTGCTGTCTCAAAATTTAGAGTTTCTTCATCTAGCTTATCAAATTCAACATGATCTTCATTTTCCTCATCATCATCAATTTGTCTGCAAGAGAGCAAAAAAAATAGTGAAGAATTGTTCAAATTCAAACCTTCCAAAATGATCTTGGACTTACATGCACTTACATTGGTGCAGGTGATGGACCAATTGGAGATGACTCAGGGGTCTGAAAGATGTCTTCTAGTCTTGCAGTGTAATTTTTAGATAATGATTCCTCCAAGATGAAGTATGACTCCATATAAACCCCCGCATAGGTGGGAAGAGGTGCCAAAACATTAAACTATTGTCCCTCCTGAACAAGAGCCTCGACAATGACCCTAGTTGTACCACACAACTTCTCTTGCAGGAGCTTAACGGGAAGGAGGCATTTTCCATGGATGAATGGAATGTTGATGGACTGTCCGGACACAGATTGCAAGAAAATTTTAGCTTCCCTGCATAAAAGAGAAATTTCAATCAGATCAACACCATATCCATAGTTAATAATTTTGAGTAAATTGAACCAACAACTGTACCAACAACTCTGTAAAGTTAACAATTTCACATTCATTCAAAAACACTACTGTCTCAATCCGAGTTTTTTTTAAAAATGAAATTCTGACAAATGCTTAAAAAATGTTAATCTAGCGAAATGGTTGTAAAAGTTAATAATTTCACAGACATTCGAAAACACTACTGTCAATCCCAGTTTTTTTTTAAAAATGAAATTCTGAGAAATGTTTAAAAAATGTTAATCTTGAGACATGTTTAAGAATACATTAATCTGGAGAAACGGTTGAAGAAAGTTAGTTTGGTTTTTTAATTATATTCTAACTTTTCAAAACATTTTTATTGCCCTTCAAATGTTCAACTTTTGAAATGCACATTGCTTATTCTTAATCGTTCATATTGTTTGCCTGGTTTCCATCCTTTGCAACGCCACGAGGAAGGCAAGGCTCTTGCAAACGTCGCCACTGGCCAAATACTTCCACCCCTCAAGCCCCAAGAAAACAACAAAGGTAAGCTTAACCTTTTGATTTAAGGACCATCTTTCTCAAATCTTTAAGCACGCTGAGCGCGCTTAAAGATCTGAGAAAAGAGAAGGTGAATTTGACAGCAAATGAGAGCATTTGAGTTGAACGTAGGTGTGAGAGGAATGGAAGATTCCTGTTGCTGTGTGTATTGAGCTGTTGCTGTGTGTATTGAGCAGGTGGTAGCACTGTTGAAGCTTGCATCACTACTAGTTCGTGGTAGCAACATAGCTCAGAGAGAGAGAGAGAGAGAGAGAGAGAGAGAGAGAGAGAGAGAGAGAGAGAGAGAGGGCTCCTATGAGAGACACTGTGTATAGTAAAGCTCCCTTAACACCTCAAACAGCGTGAGATGTAGGGTGTGAGTTGTCGATGGAGAACTGGAGAGAAAAGCCAGGAGGGGTCAGCGTGACTGCGAATGGAGAACACACACACACACACACACACACACACACACACACACACACAACACACACACACACACACACACACACACACACACACACAGAGAGAGAGAGAGAGAGAGAGAGAGAGAGAGAGAGAGAGAGAGAGAGAGAGAGAGAGAGAGAGAGAGAGAGAGAGAGAGAGAGAGAGAGAGAGAGTCACTTACATGTTTGCAGAAAGAACAGATAGATTCTTCACATAAAGCTCCAGGAGAATGGAGAAGAGCAAAATGATAAGTGGTAGTATAGAGGTGGTGCGAGATTTGTAAAGTGATAAATGTGCCAGCTGTAATGATTTCAACTCGCCATAATGACTCTAACACACCATATAGAGGTGGAGCGAGATTCGTGGTGATAAATGTGTCGACCGTAATGATTTTAACTTGCCATAATGACTCTAACGCAACACAACTACCCATAATTTAGTTAATGGCTGATGTTGTCCTTTCCAATGTGTCCCATTCAGTCATTCAAGGGGCTTTTAACTAGATTTCATATAATCGAGAATTTTCATTCTTTCAAAGTGTTTATGCACTTCACAAGATCGAATTGTGAGGATGGTAAGTGTGAGGCAGATATTATGAGTATGGTAACTATGCCTAAGAGAAGGAAAATTGTGCAAGGTGCAGGGGATTCTGGAGCAACATACAAGAGAAGAGGTAGACCATCAAAGCAGGACAACTTCAATAGGTCAATTGCAAGAGCAGGTAATCAAGAGCATTCTCAAGTAAGTCAAAAGGATGCTGAAGATGTTGAGGAAAATGGTGGTGCTGAGGAGCTAGTTGATAGTATTGTTCATGACTTGGAGCAAGAAAACTTTGAGAAGGTAGTGGATCAAGTTTCTATTGAGAGAGAGGAGCAGGGAGCTGATACTCAGAGAACTCAGGAAGATGATCAGAGTGAGGAGGTGGTACTTGAGAAACATGACCAGGTGACTAAGGGGCAACGTGATGATGAGGTGACTGAGGGGCAACATGATGAGGAGGAGGGGCAACATGATGATGAGGTGACTGCGGGGCAAGATGATGAGGAGGAGGGACAACATGATGATGAGGTGACTGAGGGGCAACATGATGACTGCGGGGCAAGATGATGAGGAGGAGGGACAACATGATGATGAGGGGCCACAAGATGATGAGGTGACAGAAGGCCAGAATATCTCCAATCTTGCAGGGGGGAGAAGAAACAAATTAGAGGTGTTTGGTAAGATCCTTGAGATCTCTACACCACAGGCATTCCTTGAAAGAATCAGAGTCACATTTTCTGGACCACCCCCTAGGATCCCATTATGCAGGTTACTGTCTAGTGAAGCCATTAGAAAAGTAAGCCCTTCCATCGAAAGATCACTCACAAGAAGTTTTATTAAGATGGGAGGATATCTTGAGAGCAAGGGAGCCTTTATTGTCTCCATTATTGATCTAGAGGGGGAGGAGACACCAATCACTCAAGAAAGGATAGATTCTTGGGATGACTGCTGGAAAACAATTAATGAAAGATTTGAGAGGTCCCTTGATTTAGAGACAGAGTGGGGACCCTACTTGAAAGGAAAGATGGTCCATGTCCTGGATGGCAACAATCGTCTGCATGCATGGATGGAATGCATTAGACAAGGTATTCTTAATCTTGCAAGGCTCTAGAGGATGGCAAGATGCAGGGGCAACATCAAAGCGCAAGTAGCAGTGGAGGGCTAAGAGAAAATGATGACATAATCAATGAAACATTGGAACCTACAGGTAGTGTTGATGCCTTTGCTTTGTCTATCTAATATGATCCATGGAGTGTTGTGATTGTTGATACATTTTCTTAAATCTAAAAGCTTTGATTTGTAGGCACTATTTACGTTTTCAACATTTATGTTGAAGAGCTTGTTCATATTATTGAATATCCCCAACAAGCAGAGCAAATGGGGCTTGAGGTGTTAGAGGCCTTCAATGTAGTTTGTAGCCAAGGCACTGTGAAGGGCACTCAGCTAGACTTGTGCATAGACCTCATATTTGCAGATTTTCCATCTAATGTGGCTGTCGAGGGATGCTTTTGCAATAAAGTTCCGTTTTGGAACAAGATAGTGGATAACCTGTATGACACCACATTTCAGCTTACAGACTCATGCTTGAGTGATAGGGGGTTTTTTGTTTGTTTGTACACCATGGAGGAAGGGGTGAAAGTCGAGCAAGCTGGCAAGCAAAAAGGGTTTAAGATATATCATCGTCAGGTTGTGAGATGCACACCACCTATTGGAAAGAGGTTGGGACCCATTGTCACACAGGTACAAGTAATTGATTCTTGATTTAATGTGCAATAGAATTTTGTGGCATCCTATTCTTTAATGACATGTATGACATAAAGCTTTCTATTTGAATAGGTGAATTGCTTGATCTTGTCTGCTTTTGTTCGTTGTTCGACAACTTGTGTGTATCGTATACATCATGATCAGTTGCCACAATTGAACCTTGGTGGTGACCTTCAATTTGGACAGGACCTTATCTTCGATATGTGAGTTGACTCTATCATTTACTTGTTTATATGCCTAATCCATCATTTATATATATATATGCCATTAAAGTAAGTAAAATGTGTATTCAATGTCAGAGTACCTGAAGCAGATTTAGTAAAGAGGAAAGGAAAGCCATGGAGGGGTGGTTGTCAAAGAGGTCAAAAGCTTGTGAAGTACACAATCGCACTTTTTAGCCATCCACAGGATGTAGTCCTTGACATATTTGCTGGCACGGGTACACTTGGCTTGGCAGCTTCATGGATAGACATGTCATTATGTTTGAGAGGGATGAGCGCATATATGATCGCTTGTTGAAGCCATTTGGAGTCAAGGTATGTTAGGACTAGGTTCGTTGAAAATTATAAGTTAATTGACAAGAGGGTATTTTTTTGCAGATGGATTGATTTTAAAGGGTCGCAATGTAGTTGAAGATTGGATCCAGCCAAGCTTCACATTTTCTTTTTGCTATTCTCTTAGATGATTGTGCTCAAACTTAGACTCACTGGCAGTGTTGTAGATTTCTTCAAAACTACCTTTCTTTTATGGTTGTATAAGAACGGTCGAATATGGTACTCGTGTGTTTGATGGTTGTATAAGAGCAGTCGAATATGGTACTCGTGTGTTTGATGGGGCTGTTTTTTTGGGATAGAAACACTAATTCTTTAGGCTGATTTGGGGCTCATGGAGTGCATTGACTACGGATATGCCCAACATAAGCGAAAAAGGCGAGGAAGCTTAGGGCTGTTTTGAGCATATGCAATGCAAGGACGCCTCTCCAAATGCGATCACCTAATCTTGCATCTTCACGGCATATGCCATTACGCAAAACACTAATATGGGCAAAATAGTTCAGATGATGTTGTAAGTCAAGGGCTATTGAAAAACGATGTCTTTCTTGGAATTGCCTTGGTCGACGTGTATGCCAAATGTGCTCTATCTCAGCAAGCACAAAAGGTGGTCGAGGAGTTGCTTGTCAGGGATGTCGTCTCATGGAGTGCACTGATTGCGGGATATGCCCAACACGAAAAAGGCCAAAAAGCTTTAGGGTTGTTTTTAGCATATGCAATGCGAGGACTTCTCATGGAATGCACTGATTGCGTGATATTCTCAACACAGGAAAGGCCAAGAATAGGAGCTAAAAACGCTGATTTTCTGGGCTGATTTGATGGATCATTTAGAGGCTAAAAACGTTGAGTTTTAGGGCTAATTTGGTGGTTGATTAGGGACTGATCTTGTCTGGATGTCGTCTCATGGAGTGCATTGACTGCGGGATATGCCCAACACGAGAGGGAAAGGCGAGGAAGCTTAGGACTGTTTTCAGCATATGCAATGCAAGGACGTCTCTCCAAATGAGATCGTCTACGCTTGCATCTTCAAGACATGTGGCATTATGCAAGAGGCTAATATGGGTGAAAGAATTTCGATCATATTGTTAGTCAAACATTTCTGGAAAAAGATGTCGTGCTTGGCATTGTCTTGGTCAACATGTAAGCGAAATGTGCTCCACCCCAGCAAGCACCAAAGGTGGTCGAGGAGTTGCTTGTCAGGTATGTCATCTCATGTAGTGCACTAATTGCGAGATATGCCCAACACGGGAAAGTCCAAAACTAGGAGCTAAAAATGTTGTAATTTTGGGCTGATTTGATGGCGGATTGGGGCTGATCTGGGGCTGTTTTTTTGGGCTAAAAACGCTAATTTTTTAGGTTGATTTGGTAGTTGATTTGGGGCTGATCTTGTCGGGGATGTCGTCTCATGGAGTGCATTGACTACGGATATGCCCAACATAAGCGAAAAAGGCGAGGAAGCTTAGGGCTGTTTTGAGCATATGCAATGCAAGGACGCCTCTCCAAATGCGATCACCTAATCTTGCATCTTCACGGCCGCTATGCCATTACGCAAGACACTAATATGGGCAAAATAGTTCAGATGATATTGTTAGTCAAGGGCTATTGAAAAACGATGTCTTTCTTGGAATTGCCTTGGTCGACGTGTATGCCAAATGTGCTCTACCTCAGCAAGCACAAAAGGTGGTCGAGGAGTTGCTTGTCAAGGATGTCGTCTCATGGAGTGCACTAATTGCGGGATATGCCCGACACGAAAAAGGCCAAAAAGCTTAGGGCTGTTTTTAGCATATGCAATGCGAGGACTTCTCATGGAATGCACTGATTGCGTGATATTCTCAACACAGGAAAGGCCAAGAATAGCAGCTAAAAACGTTGATTTTCTGGGCTGATTTGATGGATCATTTAGAGGCTAAAAACGTTGAGTTTTAGGGCTGATTTGGTGGTTTAGGGACTGATCTTGTCTGGATGTCGTCTCATGGAGTGCATTGATTGCGGGATATGCCAACACGAGAGGGGAAGGCGAGGAAGCTTAGGACTGTTTTCAGCATATGCAATGCAAGGACGTCTTTCCAAATGCGATCGTCTACGCTTGCATCTTCAAGACATGTGGCATTATGCAAGAGGCTAATATGGGTGAAAGAATTTCAATCATATTGTTAGTCAAACATTTCTGGAAAAAGATGTCGTGCTTGGCATTGTCTTGGTCAACATGTAAGCAAAACGTGCTCCACCTCAGCAAGCACCAAAGGTGGTCGAGGAGTTGCTTGTCAGGTATGTCATCTCATGTAGTGCACTAATTGCGAGATATGCCCAACACGGGAAAGTCCAAAATTGGGAGCTAAAAATGCTTTAATTTTGGGTTGACTTGATGGCAGATTTGGGGCTGATCTGGGGCTGTTTTTTGGGGCTAAAAATGCCAATTTTTTAGGCTGATTTGATGGCTAATTTGGGGCTGATCTGGGGCTGTTTTTTTGGGCTAAAAACGCTAATTTTTTAGGCTGATTTGGTGGCGGATTTGGGGCTGATATGGGGCTGTTTTTTTGGGCTACAAACGCTAATTCTTTAGGCTGATTTGGGGCTGATCTTGTCGGGGATGTCGTCTCATGGAGTGCATTGACTACGGATATGCCCAACATAAGCGAAAAAGGCGAGGAAGCTTAGGGCTGTTTTGAGCATATGCAATGCAAGGACGCCTCTCCAAATGCGATCACCTAATCTTGCATCTTCACGGCCGCTATGCCATTACGCAAGACACTAATATGGGCAAAATAGTTCAGATGATATTGTTAGTCAAGGGCTATTGAAAAATGATGTCTTTCTTGGAATTGCCTTGGTCGACGTGTATGCCAAATGTGCTCTACCTCTGCAAGCACAAAAGGTGGTAGAGGAGTTGCTTGTCAAGTATGTCGTCTCATGGAGTGCACTGACTACAACATATGCCCAACACGGGAAAGGCCAAAAAGCTTAGGGTTGTTTTTAGCATATGCACTGCGAGGACATCTCTCCAAATGCGGTCACCTATGCTTGCATTTGAAGGACATGTGGCATTATGCAAGAGGCTATTATGGGTGAAAGAATTCCAATGATATAGTTAGTCATGCATTACTGAAAAACGATGTCATGCTTGGCATTGCCTTGCTCAACTAATATGGGCGAAATAATTCAGATGATATTGTTAGTCAAGGGCTATTGACAAACGATTTAGTGCTTGGCATTGCCTTGGTTGACATGTATGCCAAATACGCTCTATGAAAATGTTATATAATGGACTTGGGAGTTGGTTGACTCTCTTACAGTGTTTTATGGCTCTCTAGCTTTTATAGACATGTAGAATGTCTTACTCTATTTAACTCATGAGCAATATATAGGTTTCTCACCAAACTTGCCATCTCCCTCCAACTAGGATTTTTTGCGCATGCCGCTCGCTCCTATTGCACTTAGATTCTTGATGGTAATAGTTGCTCGCTCTCATGGGCTCGCTCAACGGCCACCCCCCCACTCAAGTAGCGAAAAATCCTCTTGACAGCCTGTCAATGCTTAGACCCTGCCTGGGCTATAGACCCTGGGCTATGCATAAATCTGTTGACTTGTGAGATTGCAAACTGAATATCCGGCCTCGTGTTGTATACATAAATGAGGCATCCAATAGCAGTTTGGTAAAGAGTGACATCTGCAGGATCACCTGCATCATGAAGACTCAATTTCAAACCTGTTTCCATGGGAGTGGCATTAGGTTTGCAATCCTCAAGTCCAAACTTATATAGTAGTGTCTTGTTGGAATTAGGGTTGCAGGAAAACACACACAGCTTGGAGAAGATGAAGGAAGCTAAAGGAACACAACAAAGAGTGTATTACTTAGTGTGCAATGGAAATATATGTAAGCCCTAGAGTGATGGGCATATATACACTGCACAAAGGGAAAAAATATCCTAGTGAGGAAAAAAGTGCCCCAACGGTCCTAAGTGTTTTCACACACATCAATACCACATGTATATGGTAACAAGGGCGCGCATTGTGTCCATACATAGGCCTCTAGAAGCCCCAAATGCGCGCCCTTGTGGTAGCCAGTTTGGGGGCATTCCAAGCCATTTTCAACACTTTGTAAATGCTTTTGCCATGCAATAGTGAGTCACATAGCATGGATACATCAAAAAGTGCATGCCCCACTTAGCCAAGGTGCTAAACGTAGGCTAAACATAACAAGCTTATGGCTACATACATACAATAGAAGGTAGACAAAACTTGGACCAGTGCTACATCACATGGTACAAAATTAAAACAATACAATGCGCAGTGGGGTATACAATAAAAGACGCTTATTTTCAAATTCTTCCCAATACAATGCACAGAGTGGGGTATACAATCAAAAGACGCTTGCATTCAAATTCTTCCCAATCTTGGAGTTCCGTAAATACAAAAAGGTTTGATGCCTAATTACAAGCTACTCCTCATGGTGCAAACAGAGAGCAAGCTGCATATCCTTGGGCATAATGGTTACACGCTTTGCATGGATGGCACAGAGGTTAGAATCCTCGAATATGCTAGTTAAATATTGCTCTGCTGCCTCTTGGACTGCCTCTATGGCCACGGCGCCCATCCGAAACTGAGTGTTGTACAATTGCAAAACCTCCCTGCATAGCCTTGCAAAAGGGGCCCTCCGAATCAAGAGCTCGGTGCTCTTTTGATAGTGTCGAATCTCCGCAAAAGCACGGCTGCGCTTTCGTACCTTCTGAGGTCGACGTGGAGGTGCATTTTTGGCACGAGTTGGGGCAGCTTGCTTCCTCTTCTTGTAGACAATGCTCTTTCTCTTTTTTTTCTGCATAGGCACTTCCAACACCTCATAATCTGATTCCACCCACTCTCCATCTCATTCGTGCTCTTCACTATTGAGTGGATGTGATGGTGTAGGTCCACTCCCTTTAGGAAGTGTCTTACCCCCAATAGACATGTGAGCCTGATAAGTTTGTATTTGGACGCCAACCCATGGGACATCTTCATCCATTTGCGTCTCTTCGGAGCCTTTTGACAGCTGCTTTTGGCTGTTTGTTTCTTTGCCTTGGTTGCTCTCATCCTCCCTGTTGCGATCAGAATCGTTGGAGTCCGATGAATAGACAACAAGGCGATGCTTCCTTCTCTCTTTTGCAGCTGTAGAGGACTGGCCATGCTGATTTGAAGCTCCAGCTTCTTCTGTGTGGACTTCACCTTGAGCTTGTGAAGTTCCAGCTTCTGTTGCTGTACCTTTGAGTCATTGGCCACGCCCCTCTGGATATGCAATCCTAGCCGTTTGTTTTGTTCTTGCCATGGTAGCACCTAGCAGGGAAAATGACAAAATGAGCGCCTTCAACCTTTAAATAGGTTTTTTTGAGATTTGGGCCCTTTCACACTATGTGGCCAATTGAGTGAAACTCAAATAAACCAATTGAATTTAACAACTAAACCTGGATCATGCGGACGGCTGACGCGACGTCCAAACGCTTCCTTTTCGATACTTAGTTGCACGCCAAGCTTCATGGCCCAGGGACGCTCGCGAGCATTTCCACTTCTCGGATGCTACAGTACGAGAGGCGTTGCGTAACTGCTTTGCTAACATTGACTCTCTTGCTTTCTCAATAGTACGAGTTCTCCCAAAGGTGTGCCTAAAAAACCAGTTAAACATCTCTTGGAGGTAGTTGGAGTGTGAACTACCACCACCATGCCGAGTATTCTTGAAGTAGACTCCTTTTGCTCGATAGTGGGACTTCTCCATGCCTTGTGTACTCCATATATCAAGCGAACCATAGCAGTCCATGAAGTATGCACCATGCTCATAGAGAATGTGCTAAAACAACCAAAAAGGAGATAAGCCAATATGAAAGTTGCATTTTCAAACATTGCATATGTATTAAGTCCGTTAAAACAAACCATGTAGTGTGTAATCTTGCTTTCAGACCATCCGTCCTTAGCGGCCTTTGTGAATTCATAAAGCACCTTCTTGAACTCCTCTCGCTGCTCAATGGTGGTGCTTGAAAGATTCATCAATTGCACAACCTTTTGAAAGGATGACCATACTAGCTTGCGTTGGTTAGCAACCTCCACATTGGGATCTTTGTCCGTCGTGCATGAACACAAATCTTTCCACAACTCCCACCGCTTCTCACTTGCTAGATCGACACTTGCCTTGGAAACCTGCATTGGAGACTTTGACATGTTCTTGAAAAATCGACGTGCCTTGGCTCCATTCATGGAAACCTTCTATGCCACCTCATATATCTTCTCCCTACAAGTCTCTGCGACAATGTTCACCCTTGATCGGTGAAATCCAATCTCATTAAGGAGCGTCTCGCAAGGAGTCTTTTGACCGTTGAAGGGGCTTCATTGTGAAAGCATAATCAATGTGATGCTTTAGGATCCTATCAAATATTCGCATAAACGCATGCAATGTACAAAAGAGAACATTGTTGAGGGAGAAGGGAATTATGGGGTTCCACCCAGGATCTTTGCTATCCCTATTGGGCACCTGCAACATATCACATGAAAGAACCTAAGTTTGCCACTCCCTATTTATATGGTCATGCACTTTATGGTCTTTAGATCACCACCTAAGTGCCATTCAACATCAAACTCCCCACGTCATGGAACCATGAGCTTCTCACCGTTTATTTGAGCTTTAATGACCTCTGTGACCCATGGGATTCTACTGAAATTCCATGCAAGGACTTCATGTGTCTCTTTCGGAACTTCAATTGCACCAAGCCACCATATATCCTTCTCTGATTGCACACTAAAAGAGGGCTTTGTCGCTTCACTCGAACTGCAAGATTTCTTGGCATAAGCTAGGGCTTCATTCATAAGCGTGATGCTCATTCTCTCCAACTTTCTCCCTTTAACAATTACACACTCATCCAACTTCAGCACGAACACAAGCTTGCCTTAAAGAACTGCCAACAATATAAAGCCTCAGAATGCATGTTATGACACATCATAGAGCATGTAGGCAACTCTAAACTAACCTGCATCACTCAAATTGTAGAAAATAGCCATGAACTGCTGCAATCGTATCAAGTCCACAAAGATAATGTTGAATTTGGTGTAAACAAACCCTTCGGTCCGCAACACACTATTAGAAACAACACCGCTTCCCTTCCCGCGGCCCTTCCTTCCTTGTGATTTGCTACAGAGCGGCTGAAGAGGCATTGTGTCTTCAATATACAAGTAGTCCCCTAATCGGTGAACAACATCTTCATTTGACACGGTCTTGGCAATCGCCACTCTGTGAGGAAGTGGCAATAGGTTTTCCGTGACTCCTCGACTTCTTAATGCATCTTTTAACACTTGATGTATCGCTTGATAGCCCTTCGTACTAATCCCAACAGCATCACAAATATCCTGAACATCTAGATCAGTGACAATATTAGAAAAATCACTAAGAACTCTCTTAGTGATTGCGTCTTTCAAGTGTTTTGCCTCTGGAGCATCAAGCATCCCAATAAAATCCTCTTTGTTGAAACAAGAACGAAGTAAAGTAGCCCTAGCTGACGCATTCTCGCCGCCGCACGTTTCTTGGACGAAGTTCCTATTGCCCAAAACAACAATGATGAGCAATATTAGACTTAAACAACATGAGGGACATAACATGTTACCTTATAGCTGTCACCCTTCATTTTCTTGCACCTCGACCTGGTGCAAGAGTCTGAATTTCGGACAAGTCTCGTTTCCTCACCCTACCTCCCATGGCAGTACTCTTCATGTGTGAAAGAGTATCCTCAAGCTTTTTAATTACATTTTCCTTGGTTCTGATGGTTCTCTTTGCCTCCTCAAGCGCACTAGTAGCTGTTTGCATCTGATCTTGAAGATTGTGGAAACTCCCATTGAGCAACTGCCAATGACGCAAGTAGATCTCGGACCGCGCAATCTCGTGTTTGTTGAGTCTCTTGCAGTAGCCCAACAAACCTTGCTCTCCATTTCCAACGTATTGTAACAGTGATGGAATGTTTGTAAAAGACTGATGAACATTGAGAGAAGGATCCTTTGGATACAAGCATCCGTCTGTCCAAAGATCCACATTCTTCTCCCCTTGAGCGCGGCGTTCGTTGGTTGAAGGTAATGTACCCAAGCATGTTTTCTTTGTCGGAACATACTCTTGAGGTAGGCGTAGGAAAAGCCCTGGAGACCTACGGCGTGAAGAGCTTGCTGGGACATTGGTCACGTCATCAAGAGGCATTGTAGGATGGAGAGATGGAGCTTGAAGGATGGAGAGATGGGTGTGTAGGTGTAGCAGTAGGTGCAGGTGCAAGGGGGATGGGTGTAGGAGAGGAGCTTAGATTAGGAGGGAAAGTTTTCAATTTTGGGAGGAATTTCCTAAAAGTTTTGTAGGGAGTCAAAAAATGTTAAATTATGAGTAATTTAACTTAAAAATATTTTTTTTAATATGTATATATTTTGGGGGTACTTTTTAGGGGGGAATAGAGTTTTTTTTTAAGTTTTTGACAAAAGTCATTTTTTTAACCTCTTTGACCCACGGATTTTCTTAGGTGGCATGGGAGAGTTAAGAGGCCACTTACAAGTTGGCCAAAAAGCTAGAGAGAGAAGACCCCTTACCCCCCTACTTTTCAAATGGTTTACGCCCCCCTTCCCTACTTTTTAAATGGTTATCCCCCCCTTCCCCCTACCTTTTTAGGGGTCAAAGGTGGAGGAGACCCTACCAAAATAGCACCATTCAAAGCCTTTGTCCCCCTTAATCTTGGCAGGCTTCCTTGAAATTAGGGATTCTTACAAGGCCCATGGAGAGTCCATTTTTTTCCTAATGCCCCCCCCCCCCCGAAGTGATGCAGTGAATGAGAGCTGGCACATAAGTAAAGGGAAGTGCCATGCCCTGAGGACATGATTAGTCCACAAAGGGGAGTAAGCCCAAATATTTGCGGAAAGATTTGAACTTCTCACGAGACAATGCCTTTGTGAAAAGATTTGCAAGGTTGTCCTGTGTTGGCACATAAGCCAAGCTGATGTCTCCTGCTGAGAGCCTCTCCCTGACATAGTGGTGATGTACCTCAATTTGCTTTGTGTGAGCATGAAAAATTGGGTACTTCGAAATTGCCAATGCAATCTGATTGTCAGTGTAGATAGTGTTGACAGTGTCCTCTCTAACACCCAAATCATCCATAAGGCGTATGAGCCGTACACACTGAATTGTAGCTATGAAGACTGCCATGTACTCAGCCTCACAACTAGAAGTGGACACAATAGGTTGCTTCTTGCTCAACCTTGATATACATGAACTGCCAAGCCTACCAATGCTTAGACCCTAGGCTATGCATAAGTCTGTTGACCTGTGAGACTGCAAATTGAATATCCGGCCTCATGTTGCATACATAAATGAGGCATCCAACATCAGTTTGGTAAAGAGTGACATCTGCAAGATCACCAACATCATGAAGACTCAATTTCAAACCTGTTTCCATGGGAGTTTCAATAGGTTTGCAATCCTCAAGTCCAAACTTACATAGCAATGTCTCTATGTAACTTTTTCGACACAAGGCAATACCACCATCCCACTGCTTAAACTGTATACCCAAGTAATGATACAACCATCCCAAATATTTCATCTTGAAATTAGCATTCAAATCAGCCTTAAATTCACCATTATGTCTCTCATTTGGTCCAATGATCACCAAATCATCCACATAAAGAACCACGATAAGAAGCACAACACCCTCACGCTTTACATACAATGTGCTTTTGGTTGGATTGTTACGAAAGCCTCGTTTGACAAAAATGAGTGTCAATCTTCTCATACAAATCATGAGGAGATTGCTTCAGCCCATACAAAGCTTTGTTACTTTTGCACACTTTGTCCTCTTCTCCTTTCTTGACAAAACCATGAGGCTGTGTTACATAAACTTCCTCAAATATGTCACTGTTCAAGAAATCTGTAACAATGCCTGATAGATGTACATCCCAACCAAAATAAGCTGCCAATGCACATAGAAAATGCACAGTAGTGATACAACAAGTGGGAGAAAAAATCTCTTTATATTCTATGCCTTTTTGTTGTACATAACCCTTTGCAACAAGTCCAGCCTTATTGCGATCAATCTCACCATCTAGTTTGCGTTTCAACTTGTAAACCCACTTCATACCAATGGCCTTTTTTCCAAGAGGCAAATCACATAAAGTCTATGTGTCATTTTCTATAAGTGCATCATATTATGATTGCATGGCATCCATCCAATTTTATGAATTATGTGCTTCATCAAAATATAGAGGTTCCTCAACATCATGTAGGCTAGTCACAGCCAAAGCATAACAATTTGATGCATAAGATGCATGGCAAGAACTTAAATGAGTACGACTAGACTAAGGTGCATCCAATTTAGTTTCACGTAAAGTATGCACCAGCCATTTAGGCATACCTCTAGCCTGCTCATTCTTAGCCCTTTCCTCATCAAGTACATCATGTACATTTGCATCAGTAATAGGCTGATTTGTAACATTTTCAAAAACCCCATAGGCTGTACATTTGCATCATTGGAATTCACATTTGAACTTCCACCATAAAAAAAGAGGCAACAAAGTGTCATAAATGTCATGTGAGCTTACATTATTGTCTCTAGTAGATGACAACAAGGATTGAACAGAATTTTCCACAAACACAACATCCTGTAAGACCAAGATATGCTTTGTTTGCGGACAACCTATAACCTTTTAGCACTATAACCAACAAAAATATATTTGACCGCCTTATCATCCAATTTTTTGCGTTGTGTTTGTGGCACCAAAGTGTATGCCAAACATCCAAAAACGCACATGTGCTCAATACAAGGCTTTCTATCATGCCATGCTTCATATGGAATAATAGATTGCAAAGCTTTTATAGGACACCTATTAAATACATAAGTTGCACACATGATGGCCTCAAGCCAAAATGAATGCGGCAAAGCTTGACTTTTGACCATATATCGTGCCATTTTTTTTAATGACCTATTTTTCCTCTCAGCAACACCATTTTTCTAAGGCATATAAGGCATTGTACATTGTTGTTTTATCCCACAACTAGCCAAAAATGCATAAAATTCATGAGACTTATACTCCCCCCCTCGATCGGAACGGAGGGTGTCCATAGTACATTTCAAGACATTTTCAGCCATAGCCAAAAATTGTTTGAAGCACATAAATACTTTGGACTTTTCTTTAAGCGGATACACCCATGCATTCCTGGAGTAATCATCATTGAAAGTCATGAAGTAAAGGTAATTGCCTAAGGATGGAGTTTGCCCCACAAACATAACTATGCACGAGCTGCAACCTGCATGTGGCCGTAGCTTAACCATCTTTTGGAAAACTCAAACGCTCCATCTTACTCAAAATATAGCCATCACAAACATGTTTGACATGTGGTTCAAGAGGTGGCAAAGAAGCAACCATATTAGATTTCTACAAATGCAGCAAGTTGGTAAAATTCAGATGTCCAAAACGTACATGCCAAAGTTTTGCATCTGAAATAGCCTTTGAGTCCACAATTGCATTTGTAAAATTTTTCCCACACTTATCATACAGAGTGAGCTTATACAATCCACAACATAAAATGCCAAATACAACAATTTCATCACCAAAACTGAGATCATGTAATGTACATTTGTCATCCAAAAATTTGACTACAAGACCAAGTCTAGCAAGTGCAAATACAGACAAAATATTCTTCCTGATCCCAAGTACATAAATGCATCAACAAGTGTGAAAGAACTACCATTTGTAGAAGTAAGCACAATCTTTCCAACTCCTGAACCAAATAAGAGGCATTGTTGGCACAAGTAACTGAATTCCCATGAGGGACAGAGAGAGGTGAACAAATCATGATGTGAGGTAATGTTCTTTGTAGCACCACTATCAAAATACCACATATGTGAATTTGTATCAATTGACATGCATGCATCGTGGACATCAGGATTATAGGCACACTCTACACTAAAAGCCCATTTTGCATCAACATCAGCATCACAGTCTCCTTTCACAGAAGACTCAACAATAGCTACATTTGTAGTGGAACCAAAATTTGCAGTGGAACCACCCTCTTTCTTCTTAGCCTCTTTGGCCTTCAACTTAGAACACTGCTTGATCAAGTGATCATTAGCTTTATAATAATGGCAACACATCTTCTTTTTGCCCTTTTCACCAGAATTCCCAGACGAATTGCTGCCAGCAGAAGCATAAGGAACAAGCGATTTACCACTTGCAAAAGAACCATGAGAAGTGGCTACATTACTGTTACCACCTTCTTTTTTAGCATCAATAAAGACCTGTTCAACTGCATGTTGTCTAGTCCTGTTTTTTTGGAAAGTGACTCTTGCAATAGCAATGTGCATAATGCATCAAACTTGACAACTTCAAGATTTTCTTGGGTCATAAGTTTCCAAGTACTAACAAAACTCTTGTAAGAATCTGGCAAGGCAATAAGAACAGTCTACACAAGGGAACTGTCAGAAATGACTTCACCTGAAAAAATAATTTACTCATTGATATCCTTGACACCAGTAAGGAAAGTGTCCATGTCATCTTCCTCATGCATAATCTTCGACTCTAGCTCTTTACACAACAATGCAACTTTAGCCTCGTTGCGACGTGCATAAAGACCAGCCAGAATATCCCAAGCTTGTTTTGCATATTTTGTTGAACAAATGTGAGGAGTAATAGTGCGCTTCACAGAAAACACAATTAATGCATGAGCCTATGCATCTTTTACATCCCAACAAGCTTGCCCAGTTGTAGGCAAAATAGCTCCAACAACAGCAATCCTTGCACCAAGACCTGCAACATCCTCAGAACCAGGATGTACATCAATGCCTTGCACAAAATTGAAGACACCCTTTGACACAAGAGCATGTTGCATCATGTAAGCCCACCACATAGGGTAATTGTCCCCATCCAATCTGTCCTCAGCAACAAACATCTTGAACACATCTATGTTGTTGTCAGCCATGGAAAACTCTTGCACCTGATGTGAGAATTGTCTGAAAAGAGGAGAAACAAAGCAGGAACAGTCGTGCTATATAGCACAAACCGTAGAAGACCTGTAAGGAACCTGTGATGCAAAAAATGGCACTGATTGAAATTCCACACAAAATGATGAAATAGCTTGCACATTACTGCTTGTAGTGGAAACGGAGGTTGAAATGAGCTCGAATCAGAGATATGAGCAGACTGAGCTCTACGAGCTATCCCAAAATATTTGCCGATTTGCGAACACTCACCAAAGCTAACAAAATTCAAAGAAAGTGACCAAGCATGTGTTGGAGCTGCTGGCGACTAAGCCTGGGAGGATGCAACAACCTGCTCTGATACCAATTGTTGGAATTAGGGTTGCAATAAAACACACACAACTTGGAGAAGGTGAAGGAATCTCAAGGCACACAATAGAGAGTGTATTACTTAGTGTGCAATGGAAATATAAGTTAGCCCTAGAGTGATGGGCATATATACAATGCACGACGAAAAAAACCTCCTAGTGAGGGAAAGAATGCCTGGCAGTCCTAAGTGTGTTCACACACATCACTACCACATGTATATGGTAACATGTCTCTATGTAACTTTTTTGACATAAGGAAATACCACTATCACACTGCTTAAATTGTATATCCAAGTGATGATGCAACAGCCCCAAATCTTTCATCTTGAAAGTAGCATTCAAATTAGCCTTAAATTCAACAACATGTCTCTCATTTGGTCCAGTGATCAGCAAATCATCCACATGAAGAACCATAATGAGAAGTACATTACCCTCACGCTTTACATACAATGTGCTTTCTGCTGGACTGTTACAAAAGCCTCGTTTGACCCAATGAGTGTCAGCTTTCTCAGACCAAGCATGGGGATATCACTTCAACCCATACAAAGCTTTCTTACATCTACACACTTTATCCTCTTGTCCTTTCTTGACAAAACCATGAGGCTACATTACATAAACTTCCTCAAATATGTCACCATTCAAGAAAACACTAACAATGCGTGATAGATGTACATCCCAACCAAAATAAGCTGCCAATGCACATAGAAAACGCACAGTAGTCATACGACAAGCGGGAGAAAAACTCTCTTTATCATCTATGCCTTTTTGTTGTGCATAACCCTTTGCAACAAGTCGAGCCTTATTGCGATCAATCTCACCATCTGGTTTGCGTTTCAACTTGTAAATCCACTTCATACCAATGGCCTTTTTGCCAGGAGGCAAATCACATAAAGTCCAGGTGTTGTTTTCTATAAGTGCATCATATTCTGATTGCATGGCAGCCATCCAATTTTATGAATTATGTGCTTCATCAAAAGATAGAGGTTCCTCAACATCATGTAGGCTAGTCATAGCCAAAGCATAACAATCTGATACATAAGATGCATGGCAAGAACTTGAATGAGTACGACTAGACTAAGGTGCATCCAATTTAGTTTCACGTAAAGTATGCACCAGCCATATAGGCATACCACTAACCTGCTCATTCTTAGCCCTTTCCTCATCAAGTACATCATGTACATCTGCATCAGTAATAGGCTGATTTGTAACATTTTCAGAAACCCCTATAGGCTGTACATTTTCCTCATTGGAATTCACATTTGAACTTCCACCATCAAAAAGAGGCAACAAAGTGTCATAAATGTCATGTGAGCTTACATTATTGTCTCTAGTACATGACAACAAGGACTAAACAGAATTTTTCACAAACACAACATCCCGTGAGACCAAGATATGCTTTGTTTGCGGATGATACAACCTGTAACCTTTTAGCACTATAACCAACAAAAATACATTTGACAGCCTTATCATCCAATTTTTGCATTGTGTTTGTGGCACCAAAGCGTATGCCAAACATCCAAAAATGCGCATGTGCTCAAGAGAAGGCTTTCTATCATGCCATGATTCATATGGAGTAATAGACTGCAAAGCTTTCATAGGACACCTATTAAGTACATAAGTGGTACACATGATGGCCTCAAGCCAAAACGAATGCGTCAAAGCTTGAATTGTGACCATACATCATACCATTTCTGTAAGTGACCTATTTTTCCTCTAGCAACACAATTTTTCTAAGGTGTAAAGGCACTATGCATTGGTGTTTTATCCCACGACTAGCGAGAAATGCATTAAATTCATCACACATATACTCCACCCCTCGATCGGAACGGAGGGTGCCCAAAGTACATTTTGAGACATTTTCAACCATAGCCAAAGTTTGCTTGCAGCACATAAACACTTCGGACTTCTCTTTAAGCGGATATACCAATGTATGCTTGGATTAATCATCAATGAAAGTCACAAAGTAAAGGTAATTGCCCAAGGATGGAGTTTGTATGGGCCCACAAACATCACTATGCACGAGCTGCAACCTGCATGTGGCCCTAGCTGAACCATCTTTTGGAAACTTCAAACGATGCATCTTACACAGTCTTCACAAACATGTTTCTCAGGTGCTTCAAGAGGCGGCAAAGAAGCAACCATATCAAAAATTTTAAAACACAGCAAAGTGGAAAAATTGAGATGTCCGAAACATGCATGCAAAAGTTTGGCATCTGAAATAGCCTTAGAATCCACAACTGCATTTGCAAAATTTTTCCCACACTTGTCATACAAAGTGAGCTTATATAGCCCACAACATAAAATGTCAGATGCAACAATTTCATCACCAAAACTGAGATCATGTACTGTATATCTGTCATCCACAAACTTGACTACAAGTCCAAGTCTAGCAAGTGCAAATACAGGCAAAAGATTCTTCTTGATCCCAAGTGTGAGAGAACTGCCATTTGCAGTAGTAAGCACAATCTTTCCAACTCCTTGGACCAAATAAGAGGCATTGTTGGCACAAGTAACTGAATTCCCATGAGGGACAGACTCAAGAGAGGTGAACAAATCACGATGTGAGGTAATGTGCTTTGTAGCACCACTGTCAAAATACCAGACATGTGAATCTGGAGCAAATGACAGCATGCATCATGTACATCAGGATTATAGGTATGCTCTGCACTAAAAGCCCATTCTGCATCAACATTAGCATCCCAGTCTCCTTTCACAGAAGACTCAACAATAGCTGCATTTGTAGTGGAACCAACATTTGCAGTGGAACTACCCTCTTTCTTCTTAGCCTCTTTGGCCTTCAACTTAGTACACTGCTTGATCAAGTGATTATTAGCTTTACAATAATGGCAACGCATCTTCTTTAACCCCTATTAAATATGCAACCATCTCTCCTTTTGGTCCTGTGTTGAGATAGGTCTAGAAGCACATGTATCTATTTTAACTCTTATTCTCGTTTATTCTCCCACATTAAATGATCAGTTTAATATGAGAAAATCATTTGGTAAAGTTAGATATTATATTTTATGACACAACCTAATACGGGTGAAATTATGGACAAAAAGCAACCTTGCCTGTAGTCATCGTCTTGTGATAGTGTGTCTTTCTGGCATACCTAAAATGAAACAATTGAGTAAGTGTGCTAAATTTTGAATACTGCTTTAATTAGAAAGGATCTAGCAAGATTCTCTCATGCTATTTAATGTGACAAGGCAAGGATGTGTCGCATGGAGACATATGGCATATGCAAGCAAGGCAAGGAGAGGAAGAATTTTGTTGGTCTCTATCGTCTAGGCAATGTGACAGTCTAGGGATCTTGCATCGTGAGGCGCGAGAGAGATGGTGTAGTGGCATGAAGTGCTACATGGCAGAGAAAGGGTAGTGGGGCGCATCGAGGGAAGCCAAAGGCGGTGAACAATGGCAAGGGGGACTTTGTGCTCAAGGTAGCGATAAAAAAGTTTAATTTTCCCCTTTCAGCTCGAGGTGAGAATCGTTGACATTTGCAAGAGCAAACCTCTTTATTGCAGAGCTTTGTGATAGAGATGATTCTATTGAGTGGAACCCAGCTCACATCAAAGCTTATAACAACATTGTATGCACTAAAGTTGAGAGAATGCTTGTAAGATTGATGAGTCAAACGGGGTCAGTATTAGACCAGCTCACTGTCAGTGTTATTTTGAATTTTGTCTTGATATTTTAGCTTTGTGGCTGTGGAGCAAGGACATATATGATCTCCAAGGGAGAATGTGGAGACAGACACTGATATTCCAAGCGCAACAAGGGCAAGCATGTAGCGATGGCCCAAGGGGGTGCGTGGGGGGAAGACAATGATGGCGATAGTAGGGGTTGTTTTCCTTTCACATGCTAGATTCAAGGCGAATCTTGAGAAAAAATTATTTAACTTTTCAAGCGTAGATTGAGTAGTTTCCAATTGATGGATAAAAAAATGATGTGTATATAAAAGTTTATCCTCTTTTGTTCACTTCCCAGGAAAGAAACAATCATCAAAAGATTTAGAATTTAATAATTCAACTTCCCTTAACATGGTCCATAAATATAATATAGGTCTCAACATGATGAAGGATTTTGACATTGCTTTGTAGATTGGTGTGGCTTTTTTTTGTTGCCTTCCCCAAAGCGGTGAGGCCTTAATGATGCCTCCCTTTTTGCTAATGAAAAGGGAAGGACATTTTATTTTTTATTATTTTTGGTTTGTTTGGTGCGTGAAAAAAGGTGATTGATTTCTTACATGAGTGGCTAATTATAACCGAATGATGTCCTTTTCGGTGACTATTATAATATAGACATCTCTCTCTCTCTCTCTCTCTCTCTCTCACACACACACACACACACACACACACACACACACACACACACAAGTTTGAGACTGGATAGTCTACAAGGTGCGACCATATGTGCCTATTCTCTCTCTCTCTCTCTCTCTCTCTCTCTCTCTCTCTCTCTCTCTCTCATGGTGGAAGATGTCTACATACTATGGAAGGACTCTCTAAATCGAGGGGAGGACGAGGGGGGTGCGTGCCAAGATTGCAAGGGGAGGGTAAGGGGGTGCCAAGACTGCAAGGGGTGGATGAGGGGGGCTAATTACTCTACACGAGAGGTAGAGGGAGAGAAAGGCATAGCCTCTCGTTTTGAGAGAGAAGTTAGGTTGTGCTAATTGCTCTACACAAGAGGTAGAGGGAGAGAAAGGCACAGCCTCTTGCTTTGAGAGAGAAGATAAGATGTCTAATGAATTAAAAACAGGGAAGTGTAAGAGGGAGGGGAGATCGACCCCTCAAAATTTGGCCCCACTCCATGCATGTTTAGTGATGGTCTCCAGCTCTCCTCGAGTACCCCATGCCGATCCCCTCTCTCCTCTCTCTCTCTCTCTCTCTTAACGTATTCAAGGATCGACACCACTCTGTCAGATTTGACTCCTCTCTCTCTCTCTCTCTCTCTCTCTCTCTCTCTCTCTCTCTATGCTGCACGCAAGAGGCCTTGACTTGTAGGGGAGAACCTCTCGGTTAACGGCCCTTTTACATTGGCCATGCAATGTTCAGGCATTTGTGATTTCAAAAAGATGGTCGCAAAAATTAAATAAAAATCAAGGGAACAAAGTCCACAAATAAAGTTATCACAGTCTTGGTCAGCACTTGAAAAAGTACTTTTGAGTTATTTGGAATTCACATTCAAAATCATACAACTTTTGTTAAACATAATGTCAACTCACCTTGAAGGTTGAAGGTTGCAAGAAGGAAAATGTTATGCTTAGATTACATGCTAAAGTTTCTAAGGTCACTGTGTGCAATGCTTTCATTCAGGCCTCTATTCATAAGTGTGATTATCACTCATTCAACCTTTGTCTCTTAAACAAGCTCACAGTTGTCTATCTTGGTCACAAACTTTAAAATACAATTGCACCCTTCAAAAGCAACATCGAACTTCTAAATAATGTATGTATCCAAAGAGATCAAATCATAATAAATATGTTATACTTGTCATATACCACTTCCTCATCTTTTTGAAATCTATACGTTGGTTCAATGTGAAAAGGGCTTCTTAGCATTTAGTTCACCTCCTTGTTCTCCTTTTTCTTGTCTTTTGAATAAAGAAAGGATTTGGAAGTAGCGTGTTTTTTATGTGAGTCTTTTTGACCTATTTATGCACAAACATGAATAGGAGGCGTTAGAAAGCTAAGCCCTTTCTATTGGAACAACACTACAAATGATGTCACATACTTGTAAATGGCTGCATATCCTTTATTTGATATACCGGATTCATCCAAAATTGATTGAACTTCTCTGCATGGCTTTGGTTCTTCTTTAAAAAATTGTCAAGTTGTTTGACAACGATCTTACCATAATAATTGTCATCCAAGAGACCAATAACATTTTTATGATTCAATATGATATCGTAAGGAGCCAAGGAGGTGGTTGTGCTACACTCCACTTTCTTATCCCGGTGAAGCAAAGATATGGGCATTCATGTTAAAAGTAAGAGATATGTCTGAGAACCTATTAACTTAAACCTAAGAAGGATAGATGGAATCACTTGATCACTTGCACTTTTTTCTTAATTCCTCATGA
The DNA here is from genome assembly GCF_014529385.1 of Adiantum capillus-veneris. Classification (NCBI taxonomy): domain Eukaryota; kingdom Viridiplantae; phylum Streptophyta; class Polypodiopsida; order Polypodiales; family Pteridaceae; genus Adiantum; species Adiantum capillus-veneris. The sequence goes on along the minus strand of NC_140934.1, from coordinate 162,924,460 downwards.
GCCAACCTTCAAGTCCTTGATGTCCCATAGTCTAGTTTCTCTTTTTCAGTCACATAGTGTTGTTTCTTTTTCTCTAAGTTGTTGCATAAGCTCATTGCATGACTTTTTGGTGTTAGCGCATTTCTTCTCGCATGCAATCTCTCTCTCTCTCTCTCTCTCTCTCTCTCTCTCTCTCTCTCTCTCACACACACACACACACACACACACACACACACACATGCAAAAACATCAATTTGTGTGGCTGACTACCTTGTGTTACCATATACATGTGGTAGTGATGTGTGTGAAAACACTGAGGATCGCCAGAGAATTTTTTCCCCTCACTAGGAGGTTTTTCCCCCCGTGCATTGTATATAAGTCCATCACTCTAGGGCTATCTTATCTATCCATTGCACACTAAGTAATATGTCTCTGCTATGTGCCTTGAGCTTCCTTCGTCTTCTTTAAGCTATGTGTTTACCTGCAACCCTAAGTCCAACAATTTGTATCATAGCAGGTTGCGTCCTCATGGGCTTAGTTGCCAGCAGCTCCAGCACACGCCTGCTCACTTTTTTTTATTTTTATGATCTTTAGGGAGCGCTTGCAGGTTGACAAATATTTCGGGTAAGCTCGAAGAGCTTGGTATGCTCACATTTTTTATTTGGGCTCATTTCGGCCACCATTTCCACTACAGGTGAAGTACTGCGCAAGCTATTTTGTCATTTTGTGCCGACTTTTTGTCACTGTCATTTTCTGCATAACAAGTCCCGTGCAATCTTCTACGGTTTGTGTTATACATCACGTGTTTTTCCCGCTCTGTTTCTCCTCTTTTTGGGCAATTTTCACACCAAGTGCAGCATTTGCCATGGCTAACAACAACACAGATGTGTTCAAGATATCTGATGTTGAGGACAGATTCGATGGGGACAATTACCCTATGTGCTTGATGACTAAGGTGCTTGAGGTGCTTGTAATGCTTGATAAGGAAGGTGCTTGAGAAGCTTCCTATGCATGGGGGGTAAGGTGCCTGAGTCAAAAAGAGACCCTACAAAGGAGGGGGAAAGTCCCAAAGTTAGGGGAATCTTTGACTTAACCTCCCACTCACCCAAAGGGCACCCTTTTCTCAATGGGCACATGAGACACATATCAGACTCTCCCTATGCTTACCCACATGGTGTGCTTGAATGTTATTGGCTGGGCTAAAGAGGGGTCCAATGAGCTTCTAGTTCCATTTAACAAATATCTAGATATTTTCAAGCTCTCTCTCTATAAGGGGTCAGGAGGACACTTGTCCAAAGACTACCCATGTACTTGAAATGCATGGGGCATGAGCAAAAAGTAGAACTTGCCCCAAGCAAGCAAGGGGTGTGCTGGGGGTATGCACCTCTTATACACTCATTTTGTGGATTCATTCTCACTTGGTGAAAGCAGAGGAACTCCACCTCCTTCTCCAAGCTTGTTGAGAAGTTGAGTGCCTACACCAACACTCTTGGCTACGGAATGGAAATTCAACCAAGAGCCACGCTTCAATGCTTAAACTTGCCATCTTCTCCATCTCCATTACTATGCTATTATGTATGCTAGCAAGAAGAGTGATGATAAGTGAGGAACTATTTCTTTCTCCTCTGGAATGTTTCTTCTTCCTCTTCCCAATCCTCATTCCCCTCTAGATCTCTCCACCTTCGAAGGTGTTTGAGGCCTTGGGACTGAGGCTTGGGATAGTTAATGCTTTCTAAAGTTTATGTTATGCTTGTTATGCATGAAGCTTTCCATCTTCATTGCATCACCTAGGTCACAAGGAACACAAAGATTATATTGTACCAAGTCTCTCTTGATGGGAGAAACTATAATACAAATGTCTATTGGAGGGGGGACCTGCTCCGTATGAATCTGGTCCTCAATTGTTATCATGTTCTCTAAACTCTCTCTCTCTCTTGCAAAAGTATTGTTCATGCCAAGTTAACTAAGTACCATGTTTATGTTGCTACCATCAATTAAGTTCACCCGCTATGCTCACAAAGTAATTTCACAAAAGTGCTTTATCTAATTCCTAATTCCGCTACTTCAAAGTTCATAGGCCATTTTCATTACAGGCTATTTTGTCCCTTTTTTACGGATGAAAATATGAGCTACCCTTCAAAAAATCATAAAAATAAGAAATTTGAAGGACAAGAGTATTTGTCAAAATCAACCCTCATTACAAGGCTTTTCAATGAGCATATAAGGATTTTTTACAGCCAACCAATAGATCTTATTTATCCATTAAAAAAACAACAAAATGACTGCAATTTTAAAGAAGTTTGCAATCAATCAATGTTTTTTTTTTTGCATTCGCTACATTTGACTACTCTTGTAAAGCATTGAATGGTTGCAAACTACTTTAGCAACCATTCAATGTTTTACAAGAACAGTCAAATGTGGTGAATACAATACATCTACTCACATTTGTTTTTGGCTTTCTAAAAGAAGCCTTAGAGAAGTGTTGAGTTAGGCAACTTTGAACGTTTTCAGTGAGGATTGAGAATTACCTTAAATGTTATTTTGATTTTAAAGTATTATATGGATACTGTTATCTCACCTTTCATTTCACTTCCTCGCATGGCTTGACTTCTCTTGCATTCTATTCTTTTAGAATGGTAAAGTGAAGCTTCACCATGCATAATTCTAGTAAGTTCTATACATACATACATATAAATATATATATATATATATATATATATATATATATATATATATATATATATATATATATATATATATATATAAGCATAAGCAAATGTGCGCTCCTTGCCGCACTATCGAAGCAAGGGACTTGCCGATACACCGTGTGCGAGCCACAAACGGCTCCAAGCACACAACAAGCCTAAACTAGCAAGCTCAAGAGAACAAAGGGTGTGTCACTCACCGCTCTACGCTCGCCTTCGTGGTGGATTCCTCGCCGCGATGAAGAAGAAGCTGCAGTCGTGCCGCGCTCAACCGCTTCGCCGCCGTCGTGCCTTCATAATGCTCGATCGCACACACACACTCTCCCTCTCTCTCTCTCTCTCACACACACACACACAAGGAGGTGAAGAAGAAGAAGATGGAGATGGAGCAAGAGCACTCTTCTATTGCACAAATGAGAGAATGAGTAAAAATTAGGTTTAGTTGGCTTTTATAGGAGCTCACCCCATTCACACTTGGGCGCCCATGCTTAGCCAACTAACCCTAGCATGTTCGTGTTAAAGTGCGCCTCTCATCGGCGATCACTCTTACCCTTTTCCTATTGGTCCGACAAGCCCGGTACCTGACTCTACCGAATACATAATACACGGCCGTCGTAGGTGATGGGGTGTCCGTGAGCCGTGAGGGTTAACATGCCCCCCTTCCTGATGTAGATTCCGTCCTCGGAAGCTATTGAGTTGAAGCTGGTTCGTCGAGGTGGAAGAGCATTTGAGATGAATGTCCTTAGCCTTCTTCAGTCACTACAAAATCAAACAGCATTGGCACAGTAATTGCCTTCTCTTAAAAAGCATATGCAGTTTTAGGTAGACAAATTGATTGGTAAAAGAATTTCAAACAATTTGGTAGCAATGAACATTAAATTGCAATGTAATCAAATGCATAAACAGATGTACAGGTAGAAAATTAAACAAGTCTGGGGTCGCTAATTTGACGGTCGAAAACCACTAGAGATCGAATATTAATACCATGGGTAAGCTTCTTAATTTTCTGTGGTCAATTAAGTTGTTTAATCGCGAGAGCCAAGTATTCATGTTCGAGGGCTGACTAGAGGCTATATCTAGAAAACCTTGTAGTTAAGCTACCATAAAAGGAATTTCTCATGAAATCATCGCCTGATTGATTACTTTTTCTTTGACCCCCCAAAGTCTTTTCACATTGATTCAATTTTGATGCGTGTGCTTATTTTGTATGCCTTGGGTTTTTTGCTTTTCAAGGAAAAGCGCCCACACTGGGAACCTCTAGGGCTCTAGTACCATAAGCAATACATGTGAGTGAAGTACCAAATCAAGCCGAGATTTCTCTTCCAGCTTAAGATTTTACATTGTGGCACTTTGATTTTTTGCTTGTTCATTTTCAACATTTAAATTTTGTAACTTTGGGGGGTCATATAACACTATTACCCTCCCCAGGCTCATCACATTAGTAAACTCCCTTTATAATACTTAAGCTAAAGGTCAATAGGGTTAAGCCCACTAGAAAGCCCTAGTACATTTCACACAATGCTGCCTAAATCGGATTAAGAACCTAAGTAACCATTGCTTATTAGGAAGACATTCCCCATGGTATTAAGAGAAGATTTCTAATACCTAGCTTGGTCAAACTAGCTTAGTCGGACTGCTTGATTTTTACACCTAGACAAGTGATTATGACAAAACATTACATTGAATTAAATGTTTGATACTAAGCAAATGCGCTGAATATTATGCTACCAATCACAATCAAAGCAGACAAACATGGATGCAAAAAGATAACGGCAATGCTAATGGACAAGAAACACCTGTTTGTGTTGATGGTCGTGCTTGATTTGAAGGTTCCATGAAGGTTCAAATCCTATCAATAGCAACATGCTCCTGTACACACTAGAAAACAAAAGGACTACCTCGAGGAGGCACATTAGTGGGAAAAGAGATCTTTGCTAATCACTCAACTCTAAAACAGAAACACTCCTATCGTACTAATCTTACCTACCCTCCATCACTCAAGTGATGAGGATCAAAGGTGTTTTATGGCATAGGTTTCTGTTTCACTGTACCAAATGTGACATGTGTAGGTCTGAGTCAATGTTTTGACTTTAATGTGCATCTCGTTTGCTAATTGCTCTTGCTCTTTTTTTTTTTTTGTGAGTATAAAGCTTTATATGTACATTCCCTAAGATCGGAGATTAAGAGGTCAGGGAGAAAGGTTGAGAGGGAAGCAAGTGAATGATGGATGTCCACAAACACTCCCCCCTTCCTTGGGTAGATCATACCGTTTGAAATGAGCTTGTCACCCTTTGAAACCAATTGTTCCAGTTGGTAATAGGTGAGGATTTTTGCCATTAGTTTTCTATTACCCTAGGTGCCTTGTCAAGCTGCAAGGGTGGTAAGGTACTCTCCCAGGATCGAACTTGAAGTGGTTCATCAGGTGATTCTTGGACACTGGGAGGTGTGGATTCTTTTGTAGCTTCATGGAGGTCCGCTACTATAGATGGAGGCTGTGTAGAAGCTTTTACCTCTATGGATGTATTACATGAGGAGCTAGAATCTTCATGGGACTCCCCCCTTCCTGAGCTAGGTGGAACAAATCGTTCTTTCTTTGGTACCCAAACTAGCTCGGGAGCGGGTGTGTAGCATTCTGTGATTTTTTTCTTTCCACGATCATTGATTCGTTTTGGAGCTACGGGATTGGGCTCACTTGGGTCAGGTGATAGGTAAGAGCACAATCTACGTTTTGGCACCCAGATTTGATCATTTACTTGATAGTAGCCTTGGGCTTCCAATAGTTGTTTAGGGATCCATCGCAACATTTTCTTACTTTTCTTGGAGCGAGTGGTACATTTCTTACAAGACTTCTGTTTTTTAGCACTAGGTATGGTCACTAAAGAAGCTTTAGGGACCCACTTGTATGTTTTCTTCGTTACCTTAGGATGAGTCTTGTCAGAAGCGATATGCATTGCTTGTAGCATATTTAAGGGTATAGGCATTTCATCCCCCTCAGGTGTTACCCAGGTCGTCCCCCTATTTCCCCAAGTGTCTATGGTTGATGCTAGGTGGACCCAATCCACATTGTCCGACTCAGTCATCCCAGGTAGGATATCCATATAAGGAGAATCTTGGCCAATGTCTGTATCCTTCTTACAAGTGTAACAATATTGTAGTGGGGCCGAGTGAACTGTGGTGTCAGAGCGATGATCAATAATGGTTTTACTCCCTAAGGGGTGTACCTTACCAGTCACCAAATCCACTCTAAGGACAGAGTCTTGGAATTACAAATAGACATGATTTTTAGACCAATCATGAACCATTTGTGCTTCCCTCATGAATGGTCGTCCTAAAATCATTTCATATGACATAAGGTGTTTAGAGAAATCCATTACAATGAACGTATGTCGTACCTTGTGTCCTAGAACTTTGATCTTAAGATCCTTGAGCATCCCCATAGGTTTGGCTATGGTACCATTTGCCATCTTTACCACAATGTTAGTAACACTGAGGCGGGGTTTTCCCATGGATTCCCAACAATCTTTTGTAACGATGCTAACTCCTGCACCACCATCAAGAATTCCCTTTATAGTTAATCCCTTGGTAGTGATGGGTAGGGTCGCATTAGACTCGTCGCCTTCAAAATACTGCCCTAATTCGTTAATGGGTACCTCAATCACAGACTCGTGTCCATCTAAGTCAAGTGATTACACATGATTTTCCTCATCAATCATAATCGAGTCAGGCCTATTTGGTTGCGCAAACTGCGGTAATCCCGTTCGTAGCTCTCCGTTAAGGAATGCTCGAAGTGCAAGGAATAACTCAGGATCTCCATACAGCTTTGCTATGATCGTGGTTCGGACCTCAGAAGACATGAAGTCCACTAGTTTGGCAACATTCATTGGCGTTTTGCAGGGTGTAGGTCCTTGACTAGGAACTGGTGAGGATGGAATCTCATATTCCTCAATGGGATCAGGTATTCCTTCGTTAAACATCCTTTCCAACAAGAAGGGTGTATGCTCACTTTCTGATGTCCCGTCCTCACTCCCTTCTTGGATGATACTAGATATGGCTAACGGTCTATGGTTCATGTGGGGTGGATGAACTTGCGTGGGAAACACTGTGTCATGAATTTTGACCTGCATGGGTTATGGTTCTAGTTTCCTTTGAGTCTCCTCCACTAAACCTCTTAGATGTTTCACCTGCTCAATCTCGTCTACTGGGTTTGGGTACGTCCCAATCTTCTTTTTACAATTCTTCCCTTTTTGCCTCTGCGGTTTATCTTGGGGGTCTTGGATTGGATTTGGAAACACTTGTGGTGTTTTCAGAGGCTCTTTATGATTTTCTCTTATTCGGTTTTCATTTGGTTCCATGTTACGGTTTTCTTTGTCGGTCTTTCCCTTTGTGGTATTGGTTCTAGTCTCCATTGTCTCGACTGAATCTGAATCATCCTCAAGGTCATTCATATACACGGGGTCATCTCCTGTTCCTATGTTTGTTTTGGAACTTGGCTTTGAATTTTCGGTATTCTGCGACTTCTTCCTTCGTGTCTTCTTTTTCTTTACTTGGATAACTGATGCGGTATCTCTCTCTTCGAGGATATGGCCTGGCCCTTGGAGCATGGACCGTGTAATCGCATAAGCGGGTGCGACGGGTGGTATTGGCAATGTCACAGTAGCAATTTCGACCAAATTTAGGGGTGTGATTTTAGGCGCATTTGGGTTATAGGGGCATTGGGCAATCAAGTGATCTATGCCACAACGATTACATGTGAGTATTGGCATTGCAGACGTGCTCCCTTGATTCATTTGCATCTGTGCAGCATTCTTTTGCAGCCTAATAGGGCACTCCGCTGCTCGATGTGGTCCACCACACTCGTAGCATTGAAGAGGTGGCCTCCTAGCCTGGGTGTTGATATTTTGACCTCTGGATGCGAGAGCAGCAGCTTGATAAACTGGCTTGACTTGCCCCCAACAATCTTCCATGTAGTATATAGGACACTCTTCCAATGTATCAAGACCGTAGGCAATACTAGTGTCTATTTCCTCCTCACAGCCATCTAGATAAGCATTTGATGGCTCGCAACCCACTTGGTTCATAGGGGCGACTCTTGGATGCGGGGGCTGCGGTCCTAGCACAGGAGGTGGTAACGGTGTAGCTTGTACAACATTTTGAGATCTAGGGACCATGTGTTGCGGTAGTTGCTCAACAGGTGGAGTAGGCATCAATACAGGAGCTCGAGGCGCATCCGTCCAGGCTACAGGTGGTCTATTTGCCATCATACATTTGATCATTAAACAATCCTTAGCTTGGTGACCATACCTACCACATGCGTTGCAAGTTCCATTAAATTTTACTCTAAACGTAGGGCACTCACTAGTGCTATGTGGACCTAAGCAAATGGAACACCATTGTTGCTCCCTTCTTGGATACATGTGACTATTTTGAGGGGGTCGATTATCCTTAAGAGACTCTTGGATTGCCTTGGTGAGGTCTGTCAAGAATGTCTCAAATACCTTTGGCTCATTGGCAATGGCCTTTGCAGTCATGGGTTCATACTCAATGGCTTGTGAGCTAGTGGATCTCGTGTCAGTAGACACCCTCATGCCTGCTATCATCAAGTTGTCCTCTAATTGGATTGCATTGGCCGTGACATCTTTCCAGGTTGTGATACCTCTAATCACTAGTCCATTATAGATTCCTTCATTCCTCAACCCTCGAATGAATCGATCAAGCAGTTGGTTATTGTTGAAGCGCTCATTTACAGGGCAGCGAGAGTTTAAGTGCTTTAGACGACTAATGAATTCCCTTACTGACTCTCCTTCCTTACGTTCGGCCTTTTGTAGCTGAGATGCTACACCCCAAAGCACACCTTCTCGTATGTACTCCTTTAGAAACAACCTTCGAAGGGTAGGGTAGATTGTTTTCTCGTCCACCCTTAGGGTCCTATACCAATCTCCAGCCTTCCCACTTAATGTCAAGCTTAAGGCATTGCACTTATGTAGTTCATTGCGTTCCCCTAAGGAATCACATACTTGTTCAAACACTTCAATGTGTTTCCTAGCATCTTCGTCCCCATTGAATTTTTGCGTGAGTTTGGCAATTTGTACTGCCTTACTTCTAGGCTCTCTATCAGATGCATGACGCATATTTTCCGCGATAGATCGACCTATGGTTTGAGCAAACGCTGCCAAGTCACCTATGTGAGGAGGTAGGGCCGGTGGAGGTACTCTTGGAATCATATGTGGGAGAGGAACGGGTACCGGTCTTGGCATATGTATAGATGATGCAGGATATGGAACATAACCGGGCATAGGTCCACTCGGATAAGAGCTAGGGAGCGGCACTCGAGGAGCATAAGCAAGTGGTACAATTGGAGGTGTGGGGGCCATGTGTGCATAAGGGGCTAGAGGCACATACGGTCGAGGCCCCATATTAGGTACTACAACACTAGGTAGTGGCACTGCGCTAACCGTAGATGTCATCGGTACATTCTCTGTTAGGCTTATCTCTGGAGTGAGCACTGTGTTTTCCTTGATAGAGGGTTGAGCCAAGTTAGGGAAGCTAAAGTTTTCGCTCAGAGGCTCAGATTGCATAGAGACCCCAGGTGAAATGACGTAAGATGGGTCCATGGGACTCATTAGAGGAGTCTCCATTTGTGATAGAGTAGGCTGTTGAGCCTTGCTCGTATCCAGAAATCTCATGGGGCCAGTTGAGAGTATATTTACCCCTCGGTTTTGCCTTTCTAATTGAATAATGCCATGGATAACATTACAGATCATTTTCTGTTGATCTTCGATGCTCGTGGCACTAGAGGTGGATTGTACAATCTCTATCCATCCTACATGGTAGGCGTGGCCAGAGTGTAAATCCGTCAACACCTCAGTGTGGAGGTCGTATGTCCAATGATCATTAATGAACAATCCTTCTAGAGTCGACGTGTTAACGGTTTCTTGTGAGGTAGAAGCAATATTTCTCCCCGTGGTTTTACTTGTCACCAACGGTACTCTAGAGGGAACTTCTGAAGGAGGCAGCTCAACAGGGCCTTCTTGGTAAGAAGTTGGTAGGATATCCACATGGACACTCTTTGGGGGTGTGGGGTCCACGTGCGATGTGAAAGGAGAGTCCACTTCCCCACCCCCTTCGTGTGCTTCATTTGCATCAGGTTCCGAGCGAGTAGCTCTACCTAATGTTTCCATGAAACGGCTAAACATACTAGTACTAGGCTGTGGAGCTTTGGGAGGTGCATGGCCTTCTCTCTTAGTGTTTTGGTTAGGGTATGCTTCCATGATTTCTGAGTCGGAGGAGGAATCACTAGCGGCTATTTTAGGGTCTTGGGTGGTGTTACCTTGTGTCCCCGCTGAGGGTCTAGAGCTTATCGTGGATGGGTAATGGGTGTCCGTATGAACAGAGGCACCCTCAATATGCTCGTGTTCTAGCACCCGCCCAGAGCGTAAGTGCATATGCTTTTGATACCGTAAGGTGTCAAAAAGCTGCTCTAGGACGCCTTGTGACTAGTTTTTAGCGTGTTTTTTGTTTGTTTTTTTGCTAGATTTTTTAGAGCGTGTCGTGGAATGGGCCGTGTGATAGCTCGAAACGAGCGTATCGGTCAAAGGGTCGTGCCGTGCTTTACAGCCCTCCGTTTGGTCACTCTATGCCCTCGAAATCCCTAAAACTGTCAATTTCCAGTAGGGAACTAGGCCCAAACTAGAAAGTCTAAGGGTGCAAGTGGGAAGAGAAAGGAGGAGAGTGGAGGACTTGTCCCACTTGCTCTCATTCTCTCTTGAGGGAGTAGGGTATATATATAAGAGTGAGTCTAGTGTATATCATAAGACTGAGGACTGAGGCCTGGGCCTGGGCTTGGGCTTGGGCTTGGGCTTGGGAAAATGATCCCGATCTACCTTTTATACAAACCAACCCGTCCGTTTTAAGAGTCACGTTTTTTATTTTCGAAAAATTTAGCCGCCCGCTCGCTCGCGTTTTTATTTTTTTATTTTTTTTAATGCAGAAAATACAGAAATTGAAAACGCAGAAATTGAAAATGCAGAAATGCAGAAAATTGAAAAAACGCAGAAATGCAGAAAATCGAAGAAATTGAAAACGCCGAACTTGAAAATGCAGAAATTGCAGAAATTGAAAAAACACAGACAATAGCAGAAATTGAAACTTGACAGCAAATGCAGAAAACGCAAAAAACAGAATTCTCCACACACTCCTTCCCTGCCTTTCCTATGATAGAAATTGCACCACAAGGAAGCGTAAAGTGCTAACCGAGCTTAGTGTAGAGCATATCCCCGGCAACGATGCCAAAAATGTGCGCTCTTTGCCGCACTGTCGAAGCAAGGGACTTGCCGATACACCGTGTGCGAGCCACAAACGGCTCCAAGCACACAACAAGCCTAAACTAGCAAGCTCAAGAGAACAAAGGGTGTGTCACTCACCGCTCTACGCTCGCCTTCGTGGTGGATTCCTCGCCGCGATGAAGAAGAAGCTGCAGTCGTGCCGCGCTCAACCGCTTCGCCGCCGTCGTGCCTTCGTAATGCTCGATCGCACACACACTCTCCCTCTCTCTCTCTCTCACACACACACACACACAAGGAGGTGAAGAAGAAGAAGATGGAGATGGAGCAAGAGCACTCTTCTATTGCACAAATGAGAGAATGAGTAAAAATTAGGTTTAGTTGGCTTTTATAGGAGCTCACCCCATTCACACTTGGGCGCCCATGCTTAGCCAACTAACCCTAGCATGTTCGTGTTAGAGTGCGCCTCTCATCGGCGATCACTCTTACCCTTTTCCTATTGGTCCGACAAGCCCTGTACCTGACTCTACCGAATACATAATACACGTCCGTCGTAGGTGATGGGGTGTCCGTGAGCCGTGAGGGTTAACAGCAAACCATGGTAAAGAGAAGAAAAACGGGTGTAATGATGTCAAAACTTAGTTCAAAAATCCTACAAATCTCAAAAAAATTGCTAGTATTTTTTGTTAGCCTCTTTGCGAGGAGGACACTCGATTGCTTAATAAAAGAGACATTCCCGAACACTGCTTCACCTAATATAGTTTTAGTTAAACTCAACTTAATGATTTTATCACTTTCTTATTGTTTTAGAAAGTCATCATTACCCTTTCACTTGTTTTAAATAATAGTTAGATGTATGACTAAAACTCTTCTTCAGTAAGGCTTGTTTGAGAAAGGCTCTTCGTACCTACGATTCGGAAAAAATAAAATAGTTTTTTAATCTTGTGTAGATGTCATTTTTTATTAAAGGAAACAAAAGAGTCTTTGGAGTTTGTCGTCGATGTCAATTTGAGTCAAGGGACCTGAGCAGCAGGGCGATGGCATGGTGGCGTGGAGCTCAGTAGTAGCAGGCGATAGGCGTAGACGAATGAGGGGCTAGGAGGTTGTCAAGGAGTATTTCTTTTTAAATTACAATAACAAAATGCCAACATCAAAGGCTCTTGGATGTGATTATTTTCGTCGAGGGTACCTAGATTCAACTCCAAAGGCACGCACTAGTTTTGCAGGAATCTGTGTGTAATAAAACAAAGAAGTTTCAAGTAGTGTACAATCATATGCCAATCGCAGGAAAAGGAAAAATTCTTGTATTAGTTTAGGTTGATTAGTGGCACAAGAAGTTTTGGACAGATTCCACAATAATTCTCACATTGTGACTTACCTCAACATCATGAGCTTTGACAAGGGAGACACCGCATACCTAGCTAGGTACTCCAACAGAAGCTCATGATGTTATGCATTGTATGAAAAATAATGGAAAAAACTCCATTTTTCTAAATCTTCTTGTGTGGGTAGAAGAGGAATTGGAAACCTCGTTTTAGAACTTGCAAGGTCAAAGCTTGGTTTGTGATAACAAGGTGTCTGGGAATAGATGATGGCACTGCCTTTCAACATGTGAAAAAAGTTATGATAAAAGACCAAGCCATCAAGGAAACTTCTGTGTACACGAACGTAGCTATGCTCTTTGTACTTATTCAAGAAACAATCATTAACATTAATACCATCTTGGGAACTTAGGATGTTCCTACACTACTCCCTGGATGAGTTGCAATGTTCTCTTGAGTCAATGAAGTTCTTACCTCCATAGGTTGTCCATAGAACCTCATATTCACGGCCACCCTCCACCTCTTTGAGCTTGACCGGGGTAGGCTCCTCCCCTAACTCCATCTCTTATTGTATGTTTGATAAACTACTCATTCATGGTAACGAGATAAAACACGCAATAAACAAACCTAGGCACCACAATGAAGATCATCTTTCCTGCTTAGCTTTGGAATTAACATTCACCTCAATCCATGACTCCATGGCTCCATAACCAATCCTAAGAAGAGGAAGGCTTCCAGCATAATGTTGCAACCAATTGAGGTAGGGCTCCATGGACTTGGCCATGATAAAATAATAGATTTTAAATTAGGCCATAGGGATTAGAACAACCCAGCCCTCGGAAGTGCAACACTTGGCAACAATGGTGTCTACACACTCAGAGTTCAACCTTGGCATGAGCTTGGACATAGCTGCCCTCAAAAGTGGGTCGTGATCCAGCTATTGAGCTCATTGTGGAAAATCTCCTTACAAGGTTGGCCATTTGCACTCAAATGTGCAAAATGCCGCAACAAAGATGTTTGCAAAAATGATTGTCATAAATTCAAGCTCTTCTCAACACAAGAAAGCACATAGCAAGTGGCAATACATGATGAAATCACCTCATCCAAGTTGCAGCAGACATGCCAGTCAAATTTTGGTATTGTTTGAGCGCTTTGCTTCAAAAAAGATGCATCGTGTAATACAAGGTTGCGGATAGTTTCCCATAGCAACAAGTTCCAAAAACATGCCTCTAACAAGCATATTGGTAATGTTTGCCTACACATCAAAAACAGCAACTACGTTGTATGAGCTGAAACAAGGCTCGCCATATACACCCCTCCTCACTATCTCACACATTTATGGGCAAGAGGGGATCAATGGCCCACGTCCATTTCGGGGATCAGGTGCGACCTTAGCCGTTCGATACGCTTTGTGTAAATTCGGGAAATAGGTAAATTGGGTACCGCAAAACTTATAAATTTGGGCAAATTGGTATATTTGAGACGCACCACAAGATCGACGGCCCATGATGCATGTGCTCCTTGCAAAAAAGCGTGGGCCATTGATCCCCTCGTGCCCTGAGAATACACACCCGTCGAAAGAAATGGCAACTTTAAGAATTTCTCTTTACTCCTTTTTCATCCACAGTGCAAGCCCTAAGAGGGCCTTCACATAGACCCGATAGCGGCGTTTTTAGAAAGCCTTCCAAGTCAATCACATAGGCCTCCACCACAACATTAAATACGGTGCACATCTTGGCACCATCTCTATCATAGATGATCTTTGAACCACCCTCTACATTTTGGAAGGCCTTCTAAATTGGCAAGACCTGCTAGACCAAGTCAACTAGATCTTTTTACCTCCTACCAAACGTTTTCTTTTTGTCTTCATTTGGCAGCTCCAATGGGACCCAACGTATCTACTTGCTAGAAGATCACCTATGGGAATACACAACCCTCAAAAATTGATCCTTCCAATTTGAAAGGCCCTCGATTTTGGAAGGCTATGTGCAGGCTTGCAACACCTCGTATGCCCTCTATCCACACTGTCGAATGCATATCGCCCACCACCTCAAGCCACTTGCAGATTGGTCGTTGATGCCAATAGCCTGTATGAATGTACCAGCAACTTCCAGCTTTGTGTTGTTTGTACCATGTGGCCTTGTTTGGGACGAATGATAGCCTTATCAGCTGGATTAGCTTTAATAATGATTCCCTTCTCTCACAAAGATGTGGCAAGTTTACTCAGCACCACCTGAATTGTCATGTGAAGCTATAATGTCTCAAGGCGCATCTGGAGACCAAATATGAAAAATCTGACTGCACCAGTGTGTTTAGAATGAGGGTTTTACCCTAAGGACACATTGAAACTAGAGTTTTGACCAACTGTGGACACCCAAAAGACAAAAGACGGAGTGTCTGAAACGGAAAATAGAGAAACTTGAGATTCTGAGCACATTTTTGTATGGAAATTGGTACAAGTGCTTAGAAACCAATGCTAGAGACTTGGGGATGCATGTAGATGATTTTTGTCCCAAAATTCATCAGCAAACATCATACACTTATGATGTCTGCAGAGTGATTTTGGCAGCAATTTTGAACTTTTGACATTATACCCATCTTTTGCATGTTGTGTTGAGCACACCCACCAAATTTCATTTTATTTGGGCTTATAGATTGAGAGTTAAGGGGATTTTGTGCATTTTTGAAATCCGAAATTTGTTGTGAGCACATATTCTTGATCTACACACTAAGGGGCACCTCTGGTAGAAGCAGAACTAGCAAAAGACATTATACGCGTATAATGTCTTAGAGGCCAGATCTAGGGTCAAAAGTTACATCTTAGTGTACCCTTGTGATCTACAGCATTTAGGAAGCATATATGCCAAATTTCATCAAATTTGGATCACTTTTGAGCTTTCAAAGACCAAAAGACGTTTAGGCAAGTGAATGCTTGTATTGGCCATAACTTGCTCAAAAAAGTGTCAATATTCAATTCTGAAACTTGATGTGAGCTGCCAGTATAGAGAGGAACCTCTAGAGTGAAACTCACTTCATTCTGACCAACTAGACAGCATACGCATATGATGTCTAAAGGGCACTTTTAGAGACCAAAAGTGAAATCTGAGCTTACCAAGGTTTTAAGCATCACAAGACAAGCCCACGGACCAAATTTTGTCAAATTCTGAGCACATAGACTTTATACACGTATAATGTCTCAAGTGTCAAACTAGAGGTCAAAAGTTACATATGAGCTCATAGAAGTGTTTGCCAGCATAAAAGAAGCCTAGTTACCAAGTTCAACAAATTTTGGTCACATTTGGTCAAGATACAAGCAAAAATCATTGATCCTCAAACTGTTTTCAGTGTTGTTTCAAGTGCAGTTATCCAAAACTGCTCTAACTTTTGATAGACAACTCCAAATTGAGTCAGGTATAGCTAGGAATATAGCTAGCGGGCAATAGGACAGGTTTTGGTTTTAAAGCCGAATTTTCCTAGGTTTCTTAAATCCAAACTTTTAGGGTACCGAGAACCGGTATCTAGAGGTCAGAAGACCACCCAGACTTGACTTTTAGGGACCTGACAAAGGGCCAAAGGTGCTTATTAAGGACTATCTTGAGAGTTTTTAGTGGGCATGACATTAAGAAAGCTAAGATCATCAGGATGGAAATCCAATCTACCAATCCTTTTGTAGATATGACCAGAGGTATGGCAAGCCAAATTAGAAGTGTTGAAATGCCAATTTATCCACATTTTGACACGAACCCACACAATGAACTAGAAAGAGGTTGACATTTGGTCATTGAAGGACCACACTTACCTCCACCAAGTACGAGAATTCCTAGGAGAATTCGAAAAAGCCACCTGGATTCCCTTTTAGAGCGATAACGAGAGATGGCAAACATGCCTCCTCAAGTAAATCTGCCTAATGGACCATGGTTGTACCCAAATGCAACCATATAACATGACTTTTATAGAGATGAAATTACAGCCACAACAGGACCATATGTACCATCACCACCCCCTATAACTTACTCCTATCCAAATCAGAGCAAAATTTTGAGAAGATATGATACTGAGAGTGACATGTCTTCTCAGAGGAGTGATTCACCAAGAACCCAACCCACAATAAAGACAGAGGTATCCAGTGAGCAAATGAATCTTATAGAAGAATTAGCTCAGAAACTTGCTCCTCTAGTCAAATTTGACCTCCAAGAACCTCAATGGTGCAGAATCAAACTGAAATGGACAAACCATACGAGACAAGAGTGTTACCACGGCATGGAATATACTAAGGAGAGATATACATACAACCTATTCTAGTAGCACCTACTCAACCTAGATATGCTATGGGGAATGTGCCAGGACCAATAAGAGTCGCAAGACCATAGCTTGTCTTAGGACAACAACCTCTACTGCCAGGTGCTAGAATGCCTATAGACATGAGATACATGCCGATGTTGGAAGCATCTAAAAAACAAGCACTAGTACCAACTACAATGTATTATAACAACCAAAGCGGGTACATTCCTTCAAAGTGACAGAAGATGAGAGGAACACATGGAATGGTGAGGCCGGTACAACCTCCACCTTCTACGTTTTGACCTGAAGAAAGAATACAAGATAGACGAAAGGACATTGCGGCTCATTGCTAATAGAGACTTAGCAAGGTCAAAGCCTGTTTACAGCCAAGAGAAATTGCAAGAAGAAGCTCCTCAACCAGAGTTAGATTGTCACAAAAGCCGTGACACCCACTTGGTCAAACAATGTCCACAAACGGAGATCACTCAAGTGAATGTCTATTGTCTATGGTGTCATTCACTTGATCCCCAATTGTCCAAAAAATCCAAACCGAGTCATCAAGATCACAACGAATGTCTCGGGAACTGTTCAGCTACCAAAAAATGAAAATGTCGTACCAGTTCAAGTAGTTATGAGAGTGCAAGCACAAAAGGAAGCTGCTGAGAACCCACAGACAGAGAAAAAAAAAATTGACGCGAGTGCAGAGACAGGTGAGCCAAAGACGGAAGCACCTAGTCAAAAAAACAAGAGCAAATGGAACATCTGGAAAGCTAGAAAGGCTAGGATGAAAGCACGTAGGGAACGAGAGCAGAAATCCCTAGCTGAAGAGCTTACCCAAGCTAAAGAGACGATAAGACAACATGAGGAGAGGGTTGCACCTTCTCTTACGTAGATGTCTAAACCTCCAGAAGAACCATCCACAAATGAGAAACCAAGAAGTGCTAGTTCGAGAGGATTAGTGTTAGTTGAGAAGGTTAATGATCCACTAGATGCCCTCCTGAATGCCTATGAAACACGGCTCAATAACAACCAAACCCAAGAACAGAAATGGATGACATATCCATATGCGAAACTAGAAAAGGACATGCTTGAAACACGGCTCAATAACAACCAAACCTAAGAACAGAGATGGATGACATATCCATATGCGGAACTAGAAAAGGACATGGTTGAAATGTGCAAGAAAATGATTCAAAAAGCCCAAGCTTTACTAGAACCACAAATTGGAAAACCTGAGGGTGTGATCCCTATCCCACCTACACAAGTAATCTTAAAAAGGTAGGAATGAACAAAGCCAGATTCCAATCACGAGGAGGGACCAAAGCTCAAGGACCCAGCATTAGCGCCAAGGATAGTGTTGAATACAACGGATAACTCTTTTGATTGATTTCACATAGCTATACCTGATATCTGTAAAGAAATAGATGGTCTTGACGAATTGTGGAAACAAGTCAGAGAGGCCAATGAAGAAAGTGAGCTAAGAAGATGAGTAAACCAGACGGGTAACGGAAGAGGAGTGTCTCTTTCATCAATAGAGGAATTTGAGGCTGGACCTCAAATAAATCTAGAAGTGGAATCATATTGGGGAGACAAAGGATCTGTACAGTCTATGGACAGTCAACCCCATTCGCTAAGAACACTACCATCCTATACAAGAGAGTATGAGGCCAAGTCAGAGGTTGTTGCAATCCCATCATAGAGATTGTCTCCCAACAAGGTCATCGATTCAAAAGGGCTGATAGATATTCTATCTACCCCAATCACCTATACAATAATGTTAGCAGAGTTGCTCAGAATATGACCAAATATGTGGACTACTATGGGAAAATGCCTAGAGAAATTTGGTGTTAAGAAACCAATGACTCGATTAGAGAGCTAGAAATGACTTTTCTAAACACTAGGCCAGTGCCATTAAACAAGGTTGGTGAGTATTATGAGGGAGAAGATGGGAACACCACTCTTTCCGTGCAATTTCAAGGTGTAAGAACCATGGCAATCCTTGACAGTGGAGCCGATGTTTCTATTGCAACAAAAGAGGTCTAAAAAAAGAAAGAAAAGCAGCAGTGAGGGCTACAAGGATGAAACTGCAGCTTGCAGATGGACATATGGAAAGGCACATAGGACTGTTAGAAAAACTAGTTGTTACTTCTTGTGGAATTGAATATGAGCAAACCTTTGCTATTGTTGAGTTTGGCAAGAAGAACAACTATGACATCATTCTAGGAAGACCATTCATGAGACAACTGAAAATGGTCCAAGATTGGGGTTATGACTATATCTACTGGAGACATATGGAAACTACCACAAAGATAAACTTGAAAGACCAAAGCTACACGGATGTGACGAGAACACCGGTTGAAGAGTTTGATTTCGCTACTATAGCAGGATCAAAACTTCCAGCATGGTTGGGTAAGCCTAAAGAGTTGTGGATGTGTGGAGCTTCACAATGCAGAAGCTTAAAGCAAGAGGAAGGAATCCTAGAAAGGGAAATTGAAGATACGGATTATATCCTAGATCCCTATACTGAGGAAGAGTTAGAGCCACTTGAATGGGAACACATCTTGGCTACTCTGGATGTGTGTGCTATTTAAGACGATCCGACAACAAAGTTTTGTGATGAAAATGGCTATGATGTCGTTCCTTACATTGTAGTGAGTGTAATCCAGGAAAACAAAGATGAAGAAGAAGAAAAGTTCTACGACTCTGTAGAACACTTGGAGCTTCAAGAAGATGCCAACAATGGAAATCCAAACGGCCGAGCAGGTGGCAAGAACGAAACTTTAACTAATGCATGGTTTTATGATTGTCTAGATCAAAAACCCAAAAACCAATGTCTTCACTACAAATGGATTCCAAAATCTTCGGTGGAAATGCAGCTGCAACAAGCATCCTTATATGTGGCTTTCATACATGAAGAAAAGACTCAGCCAAAAAGAGCACAGCCATGTCAACGGGCTAACAGTGTGCTAATCAAGTGGATAGAAAAGTCATCCCAGAAACAACAACCTAAGAGCAAGCAAGCAGTAACTTTCCATAACCAGCCAAACCACAAAGGGAAAGTTCTAGAATGCAACCTTGCTGAGGATAGCAACGATAGTGATAATTCTTATGACATCCCCTATCAACAACTCATGTCATCACCACTAGCAGCTTTCGTAACAACCAAGGAAGGCCAAAAGCAAAGAGCAACAGCTCAGAACCAAAAAGTTCGACAAATCTGGATACCAAAGAGCCAGATTGGCCAAAAGCAGGTACGGATCAAGAAGACCAAGATCTTTTATGAAAAATCACAAGATCCAAAACCAAAAGGAAAACGGTCAAAGCCTGCAAGACCAACTAGGAAAAACACAAATCTGCAAGCTTCCGCAACTCAGATTCGGGTTTCATAGAATTTGATTCAAGCACAGAGAAGTCAAGAGTTCATTTGGATTCCGGAACTATTAAAACTACCAAAGCCTAAATCACATCCTCAACCAAGCATACAAGAGTTGAAGCAAAGACCACTGAAGACTCACACAAAGACAAGGTGGATCCCAAAGAAGTCTGTTCAAACACAAATGAATCAGGGACAAGTATGGGTTCCAAAACAAGCATCATCAATGAAAGAGCCGGTCATCACAAAGAAGTGGGTCCCAAAGGAAACCAATACCACTGTTGTCACTGCACCATTGCTTGAATTCTTTAAATTCCTCCTACGGCTATAGTACAGTTAGAAGAGAACCCATTCTATGGAACAATGCCAAATACGACAACCAACTACAAGGCTATACTTCCAAAGAAGCATCAAAAAGATAAGTAAGCCTTCGTAAAAAGCTCTAGAACCTTCCATCAAGCAAAACTACACAAGAGCTTCAAAGAACATCACATTGCTTAGAATAGGAAGCCTCACCAGCAAATGCCAATAAGAAAATTGCTTATACCCACATCTTGCACAGCATAAACCTTTTCCATGCATTGACTGTGTATGCATAATAGGGTTACATTGCATGGCCTGTATAGGCACAATTTTTTATTTCCCAAGCACAACACATTTCCCTTCGTGATAACCTATCGTCAAGGAGGACTCCAAATCGGAGGGGGGGAGGCATTCTAAATGCGGACCTAATATATGGATATTAGAGGGCAATGTTTTGTGAGTTGTATTGAATTTTTGCGTTTGATTGCAAATCTTTTGAAAAAATCCACAGTATATGCCCTCATAGTAGAGTTACAAGAGGAGTACAGGGACAAAAAGGCATATATGAGCCCCTAGGGACATGCGTACAAGTGTACATTGCATTTAGATTTTTATTAACTAGATTTTGCTTTTTTGTTGCGTTTAATTTTGGTTTTAATTAGTTTCTTTTGAGGTTTTCTTGAGAAAAACACAAAAAAATCCATAATCTAGATGAAGAATAGACTGAAGAGATGTTGAGTAGTACAAAGAGAAGAAGTTCCAAGAAAATGACGACAGCTCACGAAGTATGTCTCAAAAGCCATGCGCACAAAGCTATGATGTCGAAGGTGAGAAAAGAATGCCGATCAGTCTTCAACAACAACATGAGGCCAAAAATGACTGAGAATGGTCATCAAACTCTGGGATGACCTACAAGGACAAACAAAGTTGGTGATCGACTAAAAAAAAGCACCCATCAAGTGTATTGTGGCCATTATACACTTCATGTGACTACAAGGACGTATACAGGAAGTAGATCTTTATACTGTAATCTTCTATCTTGTATGTGACTTAATGAAGCCTAACAAACAAAAGGGACTAACAATACTGACAAGAACAAAAAGTGTCAGAGATGCCCATCATTCATTTCTTAGACTGAAGTCCAAAAAGCTAGCTTGTAAAGCCAAATCAAGCCAAACTTTGTCAGGAGGATACAAATAGAGAAGTCAAGTTAAGGATTTCATAAAAAGAAAAAAAATTAAACCCCTAGCCAAAGCTGCATTTTTTTCCAAATCTAAAGCCATGATAGCCATCTACATACCATGTACATCATGTATATGAATTTTGGGGACAAATGGACAATGATAGCTCATCGATGGTCATCTATCGCAAATCATGTCAGATAAAGCCCTTTTGATGCAAGTTACTAACTTGGGACACTAACTGGGGTTTGTGGGCTTTAATTAAGTCATGTATCAAGTAGAAGCAGTGTAATGATTTACAAAAGACACAAAAGCTAACAATGGCAAATGCGGCGTTGATCACCTTGATGCAAGAACAAAGGAGTCACCAACAAAGAAGAGCAAACACAACCTTTGCAAGGTTACATATCTTGTCCTTGCTGAGGTAGATACAAATGCTAGACATGTGTTTTGAACCTCAAATCAGAAAAATTATCTCCCAGATCCGGCTTGACAGACTAACCTTGCATTGGAGCGCAAGTTGGCCTAAAGAAATTGAAGATTGTAAAAGTTCTTTCTGAAAATGAGAAAGATGCAAGATTGGCAGATGTTCGTCATCAGTTATGATTTTCTTGAATCATGTGAAGACTATGTACATCGGATTGGATGAACAGGATGAGCTCGTGCAAAGGCTACAGCATATAATTTCTTTACATCAGCAAAATGAAACAAAGACCACACCGACATCGACAACCAGGTCATATCAGGGACGACATGAACGCGGACGGGGGGAGTGTTGACGGCTGGGTCAACAACACCACATAACTCAACAAAGCCTTATTCTCTGGAATGCTCAGGATTATGGTTAGAAAAGTCAATTGTAATAAGTAGGTAGTTTAGTTGCAGAAGTCGGGGTGCAATGGCACTTCCAAATCGTACATACAAAGCCATTTGACCCCTCAAACTCTTCTCTTTTTTGTTAACCTAAGGTATCCTTAGTATATAAGGTACCTAGGTCATTTTGTAAAGAAGAACTTTTATCATAATCATAAGTTTTAAGTTGTCGTCGATTGTGTGTGAGAGAGGAAGAGAGAGAGCGTGAGTTTCATCCTGGCGCTGCTCCCTACTCGCTGATCACATTGGAGAACTGACAACATTATCGTGCTAGCCTCAGCAAGAGCTACGCGACAAAGCCAAGCATTCCTTGCGGAACGGAGCACACGCGCTCGTGCATCTATGAGCTACTCGTGGTCATAAGTATATCAAATGATGTTTGTTTTCTGCTTGCAAGTGGTCGTTAGAATTGTGGCGACATAAGATACACATAGGCACTCATAGATTTCAGTTTCGGGCATTCTCAAAATTTTGCTTTATCTTTATACGCGTTTTTTGTAGATGGGTTTAGAGCTAGGATTTTGGGTGTAGAGGCTTAGGGAAAGGTGTATCCTAGTGAGGGGTTGGTGTTCCTTAAGTTTCATACAATTCTGGTAAGATTTGATGGGTTTCCTTCCATTTGTGTGTATGTGGGTAGGTGGTGTAGTTGAGAGCAGTGAAACTCTAGGTTGTGGTTTAGTTGGCCTTCCACAGTGTTGTATGTGTAGGATGGTCTCAGCTTGAGAATCTAAAGAGATTTCATTCGTGTGTATATCGTGTCATATGTGTCCTCGATTGACATTATGTTGATCTAGGTTGTGTTGCATGCACTTTATAGGTGGTGTGATTTGCTCCCGCAACAATGCCCTATGCCCTTCTCACCCCCTTGTGGACCATTGTAGTCCACCTCTATGCTCAATTGCTCACACTCTCATTTGGATAATTCTGGTCAATTTTTCCCTACGTAAAGTTCTCACATGAGGGTGTTTTTGTTGTTGTCCCACCATAATCACTATATGTATCGCATGTTCAAATCTAGCAGCCTTGTCATAGTGCTCAAGACATTCCTTCTCCGTCGTCTATGCCTTTAATCCATGGTATCCCCTTCTCATGATTGGTAACATGGCCTTAAGTGCTTCATCTGCTCACCTTAATTAAACACATTTGCGATGGAAGCCACGTCCTGAAAGTGCACGTAGTGCGAATGCATGCATGTGCGGTATGGTGCAAGTAGGGAAGGGGACAAGAGTGCACAGCTATGTGGATGTAGCTACACTTTGTGGAAATCAAGTGAGTGATCCCTTTATTCCTTATTTATGAAAGAATAGGGTTAATAAGTTAGTGGGCGGCTAGATCCTAGGTGTCCAACTCCAGGATTCAAGCACATCCTACCTTTACCCCAACAATCTCCCACTTAAAGGCAAATGTGTTGATAAGTGGACCTTCTAGATAACTACTAGTATATACAAAAGATATAGGTGAGAGACTCTCTCAACCTACACCCACTCGCTCATTATGTAGATATGAATGCAACTGTATCTGCTCTAGCACCAAGGAAGTGTGTGCAATACTACTAGAGTCTTCACGCAAGTCTTGCAAGAATCCATTGATAACCTGAAATGCTCTATATTACATCATGCTAGTGTCAATCATTGAACGACTAACAATGCCAATTGCAAATGCTCCCACTGTAGCTGTTATGTGGGGTCTCAACCTCAAAAGATCTTACATGAGTGTCTCGAATGCTAACGAACTCCGTACAACCTCGGCTAGCATGTCCTTGTCAATTGCCTCTCCATTATGCGCAATCCCTACACCATTAAGACTAGAGACAAATGGATGTGACCAATCAGGGGTGCTCAACATTGTGACAGTCTCTGCATCCATCGTACCAGGTTCTACCTATCCTGGCATAACCATGCCAACATTAAGTGAGCTCTCCTATTGGTAGTCTCTCAAGATCTGACAATGCAAGAGGCAGTCACACTGATTTTGATCAAAATCGGCAACTGTTCCTTTTAAAAGTATTTTCTTCGATCAAAGTCTTTTTTGATCAAAATGTTCTTTGATTAAAGTCTTTTTCGATCAGAAGATCTTTTGAACAAAAAAGAAAAATACGTGTATTCGAACATTATTCGGGATTACAGCATATAATATCGTTTTATGCATAAAAATAAATTAAAATGGGCATGTAAATGCAGCCCAGATCTCTATAATTGTTTTCCCATTCTTGGGTGTGTATGTGTAGCTATTTTAACATAAATAATAAAACATAATTGAACTTTTACATTCAAAAGACAGCTGGCTCCAGTAGCATAAGCATATCAAAGAACTCCATGTTCGTCATCTCTGCATGTGTCTCTAGGGAGCAGACCCGCTCTACCTCTGCCTACACAGACTTCGATGACACGTGATGTGTCTTACTAGAGCACTATCACTCTACCTTTGTCTCTACAGAGTCTACTTGGATGTCTTGCATAGCTAAATGCTTTGTCTTGTGAGCATGGTGGAGGTCACTTGTGAAAGAGAAATGTCTCATCTCTTGCTCAATGCATGCCAGCAACAAAATCGAGACTATGTCGTCTTGTACCTTAGATACATGCATAGGATAAACCAAGCCATTGTGAGCTCCTCTCAAAATTACCAGTGATCTGCAATGCATCTAGAAAGACTACTCTCTAAGCAGTATCTGACACCCACAATCTATTACTCTCTCACTGAGATTAGGCTCTGTCTCAGGTGAGGAACATAACACACATATCATAGCGTATATGATGCACCACTAGGTAATGACAAGCAAACATCTCATGCATCTGTAATGTCAAACATTGAACCATCAGCCAAGTGCAAACAACCAAAGCTCCCATTAGAGAAGCTGCTAAACCACTCACAATGTAGTGTGACATGGAAAACTGCATTCTCATCTAGCAACAAACGGGGAGAAATGTACCTCTAGAAGACATGTAAGCAAGAGGAATGCTAAAGGCAAAGGTGACATCATCTTCACTGGTATATGAAGCCACCACTCTAGCATGTGTCAAAACCTCATCTACATCACACATACATCTTTGTTACTGACTCGTACATCTAAAATAGCCGCGCCTAATGTATCATGTGTGACCACAATGCCAACATCGTATATATTGCCAACTACGAGACCGTCGTCTCTCAGAAGTCATCACTACCGACTTTGAACTGTAACACATATCTGCTACTATAAGTGAATGTCAAAGTGTAAGGTCCCTTGACCACTACAACCATGATCAATCGCATCAAAATTGATGCTTGCATACACATAAAACAGTTCCACGGTCTTCTATCTACAAGCACACAATCAGGGACAAACAACTCAACCGAGAGTAAAGCACATAACCATAAATACAAGTTGTGAGCAAACACGCTCAAACCGCATCCCACAAGATAACTGTTTGTTGGAAAAAAACATGTGAAACCTATGACTACCTGTAATTTGTACCACACGAGCATATGCAACTCTCACTTCTACAAGAGTGGATGCAAGAACACTAAACTCTATCCAAGCGGACAAAACCTATCAAAGTGAGAGTTTCAACTCAATCACGAAACCATCAGAGAGTAAACTGTAGATACGTTTAAGCCTCAAAGTATGGCAAGAATCATGAGGAAATTTGACAGAGTTTTCCCTAGTACTGAATAAAAACTCAAAAATCTCACCAAAACTGCATAGAGCATAAATAGACACTCAATGTCTTATTAGAAAGATCTACAAATGGTATATATGAATTGCCGAAATCTTGGCCAAAGAGCTACCCTGAAAGAGTGGCTCTATGGACGATTGCATCTATCCCACAAGCTATACATAGCTCAAGTTGAATCCGCATATGCATACATGCATGGCTGCACAAAACTCTGTCAGTATGTGTGGTTGAAACTAGAAATGGAGAACCGTCAAAGTCGAAAACTTGCATCAAAGGAGACGTTGCAAAGCCAAGCTTCCCTGGATGCGAACTAGATGATAACCAATTTCGCTCTCACTCAATCTGTTTCCTGCTAAGTTAGAGCCAGGAAGCGGGGGGTGCCGAGGGAAATCATTGGAGACAAATCGCTCCAGAGCAGTGTATGAGAGGAAATCCGATGGCGAGGCTACACTGGAGGAGAGTCAAGCCGCTTACTCTCGCTCTTGTTCAAGGCCAGGAAGTACATGCCAATATCACCTTCTACCGCTGGACTGAATTTGCTAGATGGTGTTTTAGCCACCTGTGCTTGAAGCTAATGGTTGCAAAGGAAATCAATGGTGAGTAGATATCATCCAAGAGAAGCTCTCTCACAACTAGGATGTCCTAGCTCTATGATGACAAGTGCTAATGTCGAGAGCCGAGGCCGCTGCGGGGAGAAACTAGCAAGTAGATGTCCTATGCACGTCGGAGGAGAGTCAGTGTGGTCTCTCTCCCTCCCTCGCTCAAATCCAAAAAAAGAAGACACGTCATTGCCGAATGAAGAGGTCGGTGTCGACTCTCACTGTCAGACAAGAGGCTAGTCGTCCTAGAGCTGCACGTTCTCTCTCACTCTAACCAAATTTGAAGAGAATTTCTCCTCTCGTCTTTCACCTTTGATGCTTGCTCTTCCTCTCTCTAATCATGCCAAATCTTCTCTCTTTCTCATACTATCTAGCCAAGATTATGTGTGTAAAGACACTCTAAGAGAAAACAAGTAAAAATTCACTTTCTCTGTGGATTGCTGCTCCCAACCTACAATGATCTCAATTGCTTCCAAGCTTCAAGCTAATGTTGCTTTGTTTGTGTACTGTGTCTGTGTGTGTTGTAATCTCAAGCTCTTTTGATTTGCTACCAAAAGTCAACACTGCCAATTTTCAGCCCTTAACACTAGACTTGTAATGAGCCACGAAACTGGTTGAAGCCAGAAAAATGGCTCACATCACGATTCTAGTAAATGAAACATAACTTTTATATATGACATCAAAATTTCATGAAACTTCTTAATTATGGGTTCAAGATATGAAAAACGTTTTCAAGTACACAATTTACATGAAAATTTTAAAAATAAAATTTTTTCTTTTTAAAGAAATTAGCAAATTATGCGTAAAACTACACTTCACTACTTAACTTGGAGAAGTAAAAAATGTCGGCAGTCTTTGTATATGGGTTCAAAAATCTTGATACATCTATCACTTACATATTGAGGGATTTTTCAAAGAAGTTTGGGCCTGCTTTAGCAGGACTAGTCTTAATTCAGTGCTAAAGAACCAGGCTTCATTATGCATTTTTTGAGCACTTTAGCGCTACTGCAAGCTATTCAAGACTCCAGCTTGTTGTTAGTCTCTTGAATCTCCTATTGCTCCAAGATGTCCTGCTCGCTTTCTTTCTAGTGCAGCTATAGACCCTCAATTCCTTTGCTCGATTGTGCTTCCCATGCGATCTCCAAGCTCTGTTGCCATTTGACCTACATATCAAAATGTTGCTTGCTTTGCAAACGTCCAAGCTTAGTTTGTGTGTTTGACTTCTTGCCGTGAGCTGCAAATTGCTCGATTGCTTCTCAAGACCTACAGTCTACTCCTTCAAATTGTTGCAAAAATGCCAATGCAATAATCGAACATAAAGCGCATAACCATATATGAAAGTGGTGAGCAAACATTCTCAAAATGCATCCCACAAGATAATTTCTAGCAAAAAAATACAGAAAGTCTGTGAAACATATGACTACCTGTAATGAGTACCCACATGAGCATATGCAACTCTCGCTTCTACGAGAGTGGATGCAGGAACATTAAATTGTGTCCAAGCTAACAAAACCTATCAAAGTGAGAGTTTGAACTATGACCACTAAACCATTAGAGAGTAAATTGCAGATACGCTCAAAGTATGACAAGAATCACATAAAAATCTGACAGAGTTTCCCCAAAAAATTGAGTAAAAACTCAAAAATCTCACCAAAACCACACAAAGCATAATAGACACTCAGTACCTCAGTAGATAGATCTACAAATGGTATACATGAATTGCCAAAAGCCTAGCCAAATTGCTCTCCTAAAAGAGTGGCTCTATGGACGATTGCACCTGTTCAAAAATGCTCTAAACCTGTGGATCTGCTACTCGCAAGCTATACCTAGCTCAAGATGAATCTGCATATACATACATAGCATAGTTTCACAAAGCCGTGCTAAACCCACTCTCTGGAATGCCTCACACGGTCATACATGAGTATTACATGTTCCACGTAATCTATATTGCAAGAATGTGCAACATGTGGGCAAAACGCATGGAAACTAGCACACCACCTCATTGGTCGAAAAACTCATCGATCGAAAGCCAGACATTGAGTATAACCAACCGCATGTGATCATAAATGCCATCCAAGGGCTGAGCTTGCTCGTGGAAAAACCGCTCAGAAATGGACCGTCGTAGCCGTATGTGTCAGTATGTGTGGTTAAAGCAAGTAATGGAGGACTGTAGAAGCCGAAACATCAAATCAAAATTAGGAGGGGTTGTCGAGGAGACACTACAAAGCCGAGCTTCTCTTTGGATGCGGGCTAGAGGAGAGCCGATGCCGGTCTCGCTTGATCCGTTTCCTGCTAAGTCAAAGTCAGAAAGCCGGGGGTGCTAAGGGAAATAATTGGAGACAAATCACTTCGGATGAGCGCGTGCGAGGAAAGTCGATGGCAAGGATACACTGGAGGAGAGCCAAGCCACTCTCACTCTCGCTCTCATTCACGACTGGGAAGTACATGCCAATACCGCCAGACTGACTTTGCTTGCTGATATTGAAGCCGCATGTGCTTGAAGCTGATGGTCACAAAGGAAATCGATGGCGAGTAGATGTCATCTCAGAGAAACTGTCTCTCTTGCAACCAGGATGTCCTAGCTCTATGATGCCAAGTGCTAATGTCAAGAGCCGAGGCCGCCACATGGAGAAACTAGCAAGTAGACGTCGTATGCACGCCGGAGGAGAGTCTTTGCTCTATGCCAAATCCAAAAAATTAAGACATGTCGTCGTCGATGAACAGGTCGGTGTCGATTCTCGTTGTCAAACGAGAGTGTAGCCGTCCTAGAGCTACACGCTCTCTCTCACTCTAGCCAAATCCGAAGAGAATTATGTGTGTGTAAACACACTTTAAGAGAAAACAAGAAAAAATTCACTCTCTGTGGATTCCTGTTCCTAGCCTGCAATGTTCTCAATTACTTCTGAACTTCTGATGCTACTCTTTTTTTGTGTGTATGTGTGTGTGTGTTGTAACCTCGAGCTCTTTCGATTTTCTGCCAAAATTCAGCAATGCCAATTTTCAGCCCTGGATTCAGCGTTATAGACCCAGGCTTCATTATGCGATTTTTGATCACTTTAGCGCTACTGCAAGCTGTTCAAGACTCTATCTTGTTACCAGCTTGTCGAATATCCTATTGCTCCAAGCTATCCTGCTATAGACCCTCAGTTCCTTTTCTCGATTGTGTTTCCCTTGCTGCTCGATGCAACATTGCAATCCCCAAGCTCTGTTGCTCATTTGACCTATAGATCAAAATGATGCTTGTTTTGCAAAAGTCCAAGCTTAGTTGTGTGTTTGGCGTGCCCGTGACCCCTGCTGCTTGTTACTTGCTTGATTCTTGTGCAGAGCTCTCAAGCCTTGCTTCCCAAGCTCCAAGCTTGAGTTTCACCAACCTTTTCAATGCTCTTCTTGCTTACTTGCTCTGTGTAGACTTGCCCCCTTTCTCTGCAGATGCTTTGAGAACTCTCAAGATTTCCCAAGCCTGAGGAGGCTTGCGCACGTCAATGCTCCGAGATCCGAGATCTCCTATTGATCCGACTTCTCCTTGCTGGATCTGGGTCGAACCACCTCCGATCTAACGCCTCCAAGCACCGAGCTCTGTCGTCGCTAAGGGAGCGCCACTACGGATCGTCAAAAAGTAGTCACACAACACCTCCCCCATGTCCCAAAAAACCCCCACATTTCTACTTATTACCCTGACAAACATATCCCCTACAAGAATTTTTTGACAAATTCTCACAATAATGCCCACATTTCGGCTAACACATGGTTATGCATATAGGCTGACACATGGTAGGCAACACAACACACAAATATAGTTTGACACATAGAGAGCAGTTACACATGGGGATTGTTGCAAAATCCGCAATCCTTACAATCCTCCCCTTTGTGGGTTTTGGATGCATAAAATAGCACTCACATATTTCACAATCACCTCCCCTCAAAGAAGGATGAAGAAACATATATTTGCCTCCCCTCGACACATAGAGTGTAGGCACACAAATTTCTCCTCACACATCAAGGTGTAGGTATACACAATCCTCCCCCGGAACACATGTAGGGTATGGAACATTAGATCCCCCAAACACAAGGTGAAATCACACAAATCCTTCCCTTACAAACACATAGAGGGTAGCGTAGACACACAGATGAGTGCTTTACAAAATAGAGATCAAAATTTTAAAGCTTTATCGACCAAGCTATGTACATAAGCTTTATTTTCTTGGTCGAGGTCATTTTTGCCGACTTCTTCCACAGCTGTAGATATCGGCATTGATAGAGCAATGGAGGTCGAGGATTCCACAATCGAATCTGCTCTTGAATTGGTTGTTGCCCCGAAATGAATTTACTTCTCAAGTTCTAGGGCTTGTGTCCGATTGATTCAGGCAAATATTATGGCTTCGATTTTGAAGTATTGTTGATGCTAACCATTCAAAATTGATGTGAAGCACCTCTTCACCTATAGTGAAGCTACTCTTCACAAAAATTTGTTATGGATTGTCTTCGACTCTCTTTGGCCCTTCGAGTCGTTGCCTTATGTGGAAATGCCCCGTAGGTTGTGTGAGCCCTTGATCTGGTGCAGAAATTGAGGCACTATGTGACTCAATAATACGGCCACGAGGCTTGAGGCCTCTATTGGATAGCGTCCGATATGCTACAATAAAAAGTGAGTGAAATACTTGTAGCTACACTTACTTACCCAAAGTGGACTCGTGCAACTAATTGCTTGATGGCTAGTAAAATGCCCATAGGAAAGGCCCAAATTGTTTTGAGCTACTGATGGTGAGAAAGTGTCTTTAGTAAGGGCCTATGGAAAACAAATTTTGGCCGCGGGAAAGGGGGCCTATTTGGGGTGGTTGCCGACAAGATGGTGTGGGATTAGGGCCCAAAATGTAAAATGTTTTGAAGGTGATAACAACAGGGAGATGCATATCCACCAACAAACGACGGGGAGCCTGGCCGAATTTAAGGCAAGCGGGCCAATCGAGTGATGATGCCGACGGAAAAATAGGCGCGGGTTGAGAGGATGAGGGCAGGCAAGGTACAAGCTGGGACAGGCCTTGGGTGGCTAAGGCAAGGGGTTATGGATAGTGCCGAGCTCGAGCAATTGCAAGTGATTGATGTTGACGAGGCAGGGACTGTAGGGTAGTAGGTTGACGTTTGGTGTGGTTGTGGGATTCACAAGACAGTAGCAACAGTTGCGGGCGAGGTGATTATGGCGAGGGCTCAAATTGTAGGGGCTGCACGTTACAGAAAAATCAGTCCTCAAGACCGGTGCATATCGTTTGTGTGTGTCTGTGTGTGTGCCACGCGCGCGCGTGCACTGAAATGACAAGGTAGCAAGGGTCTGCAATAGGCTAATTTTAGGTGCCGAGTGCAAGATGAGGGAAAATAGGGGTTGTTGGCAAGAGCACTTCGAAGAGGTGCAGCGGGGCAACTATTCGGACTCAATGGCAAGTGTGGTTGCAGTCAATAGAGTAACAGAGGATGAGAGCAGCGCATGCCAATTGGTGGCACAAAAGGGAGTGTAGTGCTCATAGTAAAACAAAGAGAAACACTGGTTATGTGCTGGTGAGGCCCCTGTCACACTGGGGCAGGCGGCCACACCACTTTTTGGAAGGTGGCCAGGCAAACGCAGTCACATTGGGCTATGAGGTATACAATGCCCAAGATCTCTAGCAAATCGTCTGTATCCGAGTGGTAGAGCGTCCGTATCTCAGGCTGACTGGCAGAGCTCGAAACCTCTAAGCTTCTTTCGCGCGTGCGCTTTTTGCAGCTGGCCGCTTCCCTCAGAAGTTGGCCGGGCTCTCTTGCCCGCCCCTCTGGCAAAAGCTGCAGACCATCGTTTCCTTTTTCCTTCGCAAATGAGAGTCGGCCACCTAGGCATGGCCAACATTTGCCTGCCCCAGTATGACACAGGCCTGAGTAGCTTAGTGCGGGCAGTGCCATAGTTTATGCAGTGAGGAGTGGAATTGAGACTCAAAAAACACGCTTTGATAAAGATAGGAAACGTGGGCATCCAGCTTGTGCTTTCATTTAAGAGCTCTCAGAACACTTTCTTTTTCATTGAATGAAGAGAGACAAAGCTCTAACACTTGCCCCTAAAAGGTCACATGAGTCACTTTCCCATGCCACTTAGCATGAGCTGAGTGAGACGCTTTGCTCAATAAATAAAAATAAATATAATATAATAATTGCAATAGGATGCTTTAATAACTATGAATAAATGAGCCGTACGTTAAGCTTTGATACCAGTTGTAGGGTTTTAGGGCGGATAAGTAAAGGAGAGATGATAATTAACTAAAAATAACTCGAGAAGGATAACCAAACACAGATGCAAATAGATACTTGATTCATTATTGAAGTTTGTACAAAAGTTCTCTTATATAGAGCTTCAAAGGACACACAATATTGACACACACCGGCTGACACATGGTTATGCATATAGGTTGACACATGGTAGACAACACAACACACAAATATAGTTTGACACATGGAGAGCAGTTACACATGGGAATTGTTGCAAAACCCGCAATCCTTACAAAAAGGAAGCTATATACGAGGTGGCAGTGAGGTGACATTGCTGAGGGAAGCATGGCAGATGCTTGTAGAAATGGAGTGGAAAAATTACAGATTGATGCAATGGGGAGCAAGGGAAGCTAGCAAGAACTTGTTGCAAAAAGTTGTCAAGTGAAGGAGCTGTCAGTGTGTCCGCAATGTGGCATGAGCGGAGCAAATGTCCTCGCAAGGAGAAGGAAGGGGCATTGTTTAGGGGTTTTCTTTCAGCATCCATTGAAGAAAATTAGAGCATTGTGGCCATTTGCACTCGTGGTCTACATTAGCGCTCTTTAAAATGATGTGCAAGTACCACCATCGGTTTGATTCTCAGATCTAGATAGGTTTACTCCTAGCTCAAGGCATTCATTGGAATTTGGTTAAATACAATATAAACTTGGAGAGTAGACCGAGTGGGGGTGGAGGGCTGAAATTTATTGAAATAATGGCTGGAATCTTTTGAGATATTGAAGGCGAAACACTTACATAGGAAGCCTAGGAGATGGAAGGCAAGGTGTCTTACAAGGCTAGGGTGCATTAAGTGATATGGGGCACATATGAGTCAAAATTTTGGCATCTCAAGTGAACTGCCCAATGTGATCCCATTATTTAGTTTGGCTTTTAGGTATTTATTTTACTTATTTGTCAAAGTCTTGGGTAGGGCAATTTATTGGGATTGCTATATAAGCAACCCCTTGCCTCCATTATATATACATTCAGTTATTCATTGTCAAGGTTGATTGGTTGAGGAGTCTCTCTCTCTCTCTCTCTCTCTCTCTCTCTCTCTCTCTCTCTCTCTCTCTCTCTCTCTCTCTCTCTCTCTCTACGCTTTCGCACCGTCAACTTTAACATGGTATCAGAGCTTGTTGTAGCTTGTGCATGAATGCCTTGGACCTGGAGGAGTAGCCCACTTGAGAAGAAGAACCCTTGCTGGTCGTCGGCATCCCATGCAGCCCAAAGCGTTTTAAAATGTTGGGCATTTTTCTCATTTTCTGGCATTGCTTACTATCGCAGCGTTTTAAAACGCTGGCAGCAGAGGCAGCGGCCCCCCCCCCCCCCCCCCCCCCCCCCCCCCCCCCCCCCCCATTATGCATTTTGAAATGTAGCGGATGTCTACCCTTTCCTGTTGCGTGCCCTGTCAACAGCGCCCTGCCCTCTGCCATCTGCATTTTGATACGCGTTGCAAAGGCTGCCCTGTGTGGTGCCAGCTTCGCTCTCCTGCCCCAATGTTTTGAAATGTTGCGCTAAGGCAGAGAGCCCACAGTAGGCCAGCCTTTTGAAACGCTAGGCCAGTGGCCAAGCTTGGCGACAGTTTGGACAGTGGAGAAAGAGTGTAGCAGCCTAGACTTGGAGCGGCTTCGTGCCAATTAAGGACTTGAGGAGAGTTTGAAGCAGCTTTGGGAGCCGGATTATGTGGAGCATCGATTTGTTCGAGGGCTCCCACATGAAATCTGTGCGGCTTGGAAGATGAAGAGGCGGGGAAATTGGAGTTGAAAGGGTGGAATGTGGAGCCGTTTGGCATAAGCCGTGGAGTGAATTGACATCGGCCTGGATGGAACTCTTAGCCCTTGCTATGCACAATTTATTGTGGAGCTTTGGATTTGTTTGAGGCCTACCACAGGGCAAACGTGCGAAGCGTCTATCGGTGACGAGTTTCGAATTTCAGAGACGAATAGCAAATTGTGCGGAGCCCATTGCATGTGGAGTTCCCTTTGCGGTGAAATTGTATCGGCTTGGTTCTTTTACGGCTTGGTTTGTACGGCCTTTTTAGGAGTGCGAGAAGGTACCCCGATTACCAGATTTTGCAACTTCAAAATGGCCTCCCCTTGCTCGAGCACCCGCGACGACAACGACCAAAAGCCTCGCTTTCAAATGATGCATAGAACATTCATGCCACTTGTGATTGGAAGAAACCTCAAGGCCTAGGTAGTTAAAGATCTCAACCACTTCAAGTGTCTCATTATTGTACACAATGCATGGCTTATCATTATGAATGGTTTTCACAAGCATAATCTTTATCTTGGATTCAATCACAATCAGCCCATAGTACAAGCAAAAGTTCTCAAGGACAACCATATGCTTTTTTGCATCCTCTAAAGTATGTGCTGTAGAACTACATCATTTGCATACTACAAAAGCATGGTTACTCCATTGCAAATAGTAACTTCTTCAATGCCTTCTTGTTGCATAAACTCAAGTACCTTTTGTTCAATTGATCAAATCATAGCCAAAAGAGAGTTGGTGGCAATAGACTTCCTTGTTTAGCCCTATTAATGCTTGCAAAAAATTGATAAAATCGTCTTTCCATGTGCAATTGACATATCACCTTCTCATAAATACGAAAAATTGCAATGATGAACTCACTTGGTACTTGGAGTTCTTTCATCCCTGTCCACAAATTGCTACATAGAATCATATCAAAGGATTTTTTGAATTCCACACAACAACATTATAATCCCTTACCTTTCAACCAGCTTTCCTCCATGAAAACAATAAGAGTGATAAATGGTGCTATGACATTGGCAGAAGCCCCCTTATTCTTTTGCATGCATGCCATTCTTTTCAACCCATTCAATCATCTCCTTCATGAACCCAAATAACTTTACATCACATCATCCTTTATACAAAGGATTGACCCAAATAGTACTTCAACCACAAGGCATACCATGTTGGAATCCAAGGTTGAACAATCACACCTTTAACAATGTGATGTCTCTTCCATCTATTTTATCATTTCCGACTTGATACCTTGAAGATTATATTCTCTAAGAAAGAAGAGATGAAAATTAAAAAGGCATAAAACAACCTTCAAAATCATTGTCAAAGCACTGGAGCAGCTATTTCCACCATGTGCAAAAGATCCTTTACATATGGAATAGCCAAAGAAAGGCTATATCCCTTCTTCTTGAAGGATCTTAGCACTGAAAATTCCACCTATGCGCATGACAGAAGAAAAAAATTATTAAAATGTGGTCCTAAAATAGCGGTTACAATTTTTGAATGATTAAACATATGCAAAAACTAAAGGCTATTGAAGCACGTGTGATACCATCATAGCACTGATGGGGGCTTTTCACAAGCCAAGCTCCCATACCCCTCTTCTCTCGTCCACACCCCATGAAAACCCCCTCTTAGGGAGGGAGTGATAAAAGACATTGGAAAAAGTAAGAAAAAAATAAAGTATGATTATGTAAATATATAAGAAAGGTAAAATAGGCCACCTCATGCCTGCGGGGTAGCCCATCCCCACCTTGCCTCCTTTTTCTTCACTGTTGCCCCGCCGGGTGTCCCTTTTTCTCTCCTCCACTCAAAAGGTCAACCCCCTCTCTCTTCCCCTTGTCTTTTCTCCTTTCTCTCTCCCCTCAAGCTACCCCACCTCTCACCAATAATGCACCCTAACTCACATGCAACTTACCCTATCTTCCAAAATAGTATACCCCACCCCCTCTTTCTCTCTCCTATCATATCCCATGACCCAAATACCCCCCTCTCTCTCTAAAGGGCGCCATGTCTCTTGTCTTGTAGCTAAATAACCTCCCCCACACTCACACACACTCAGTTTCACTGAAAAAGGTGCCCACAGACCCATCCCCACCCGATGGCTACCTGATTTTTCTTGTGTTCACACACATCTGCGCACAGATTCACCTCTGAACACACTCCCCTCTCTCCCCTCTTGTAATTAATTTATTCTCCATGTCACCTCTCACTTTTTTTCATCAACCCATCTCTCTCTCTTAGTCTCTCTCTCATGAGACTGCTGTTCTGGCATATATACACACAGCCAGACAAGTGGGGCCCACAGTCACATGGCCTATGTAGATAATGATTTCTTCATTTCTAAATTTTAGAATTTCTCCCCCCTCCTCCCCTATATAAAGAGGGGTCACCATCACACTAAGGACACACACCATCACCAAAGAGTACACTATGCACTGTGTGTGCCTAGTGCACACACACACACCCACACCATCACCATCACCGCAATCACCATGCTCGTCTTGAGCATGACCTCTACACCCTTGGGCTATGGAAGATGAAGGGAAACTAAATGAAGGATGATGGCCATAACCCTCGTGCGAGTCTTCGCCATCAACTCCCACCTATCCGCCATGTGCTCTACCACGCTCTCCCTTCTCATTCCCCTACCCTATGCTCCCCATTTCATCGCCTTATTCTCTAAATAAAGCTTGAGGTTTTGTGAGTATGTTTTGTTGCAATGTTTTGCCCATGTGAGGTGTGCGGAATCGCCACCTAGTCTTGTGTTTGGAGTGAGCTTGTGTATGTGTGAAGGGTGTGCGGATTCGCCATCCTTTTGTGGTGCCTAAGTACTAAGCCGCTATACCCCCTCCCTCACTCTCTCTCTCTCTCTCTCTCTCTCTCTCTCTCTCACTTGATCTCATTCCCTTTCCTCTTCATCATTACTCCCAAGCATCCATCTCTCTTGGATGAAAACTTTGTTATGGTGGTGTGTTGTTTGCGTCCTAGCCGTTGAAGCTAGGTGGTGCCCTCTATTTGCTTTACCATGACAGGCTCGGGGCGCGCCATTCAGTGCCCGGTGTTTTAGAGACCGTCGGGGTTCGGGGTTCGCTTTGCTCCCGTCATTTGGTGCCCCCACTGAGGATCTTTTCATGAAACCCTTCAGTTTACAAGACTGAAACCCCTAAACTATTGTGAATGGATGAATGGCTAGCAGGATTTGCTAATTGGACGACAGAAGAAGAAGAGCTCCAAGCACAACTAGACGAACTCCGCATCTCCATCGAAGCTCGAGTGCCAGGCGTAACGGTAATCGATTTGTAGTGGGAGAGTCAACCAACACGCCAAACCCAGTGGACATACATAGGCCAAGTGCCAAGAAGAAGAAGGAGAAGGTTGAAACCATGTCCGCAACCTACAACCAACCCACAACAACAAAATGGAAGGAGCTCTGCACAATAGAGAATCAACACTATTCTACTTTGAGAATCGGGTAACTCAAGTCACCGAGGTAATTATCACAGTCAGTTTTCAAGTCGCACATGATGCTGCAGCATAGATAACGGAATCATTGGCTCACACTCTCACTAGAGAAACTAGGGATCTACTGAGTTTGTTTCAGGAAAGAACACCACCCTCTCCCACAAGCTTGGACAATGACTAAGCACCTCTAAGCTTCACATGAATCAGTACAACCTACCTCAAGATAGATCACACATACCAACACGTGTACGCTCAATCAAGGTAATACTGGATTTGAAGGCTCACTACCAGCACGTCATTGACACCATGCTGGGTGGGGAGCGATTTTTTGAGGTTCTGGCATCAGATCAACCATTTGTCCTACCTTTGGTACAAGGCAATGTACCGTTTGAAGTTTTAATCTATGTCCTAGTATAAGAGGGTATACACGCCTCCTTGTAAAGAAGAAAAAAACTTTTGCAAGATAAGCAGTGTGTCTTTTTAGCTCTCTCTCAGTAATCATGGCAAGTGTAGCATTTCCAACATTTAAAGGAAAGAAGGGGGAGGATTTGGTAACAGACTTCCTAGATGACTTTGAAGTAGCATGTGTAGTGAGCAACAAAGATACGGATGAATCCCGGGTTAGAATCTTTAAGCATCTCATGAAGCTAGAAGCTAGATCATGGTACAATGCACTTTCACAAGCAACCAAGGATGACTAGGAACCCTTAAAAACCGCTTTTAAGAGGCGCTTTGGGGGAGGTACCACTTCAGAAAAGTTGTGGGACAAGTTGAGAGACTTGAAGCAGGAGGGTCTTTTAGAATATGCCACCTATGAGTCCAAATTTGTGGATTTGTGGGAACGGTGGGTTGAATCACTGGCAAGGGGGGAAGCTGCACCCGATTTCCTAAAAAAAGATTGGTTCACGCACGGCTTATGGCCGCTTCTCAAGGACAAGGTGAAAGGTAGATTCCCGGCTACGTACGAGCTAGCCGTTGAGATTGCTCGCCTTAAGGACAAGAAGCTGCGAATGAAAGCCAAAGAAACCGAGTCAACAGAAGCAGGAACATCGCGTCGACGAGCAACTACGACAACCACCATACCACCACCACCGGCTCTTGGGGTAAGAGATGACCAACAAAATATGTTGGCCCATATTACTGACCAACTTCAGAATTTGTATGTCCACTTAATACAGCAAGGGAGGAGTCAAGAAAGAGATCAAGACCCTGGAAGAGCACGACGACAAAACAGGGAGTATCATTGCTACAACTGCGGAGAAGACGGTCACGGTATGTACTACTGTCCCAAACGACGACAAAACTATAATAGAGGAGGTAGGAGGAACCAATTGTCACCCCCTAGAGAAAGAACACCCCCACCCCAAGCACCATCCCCACCAACACAAATTCTACGTCCACCCCAGACACCACTACAAGCATCCATCCCACCTCTTCCACCAGCCCCACCACATGATCGCCCTGTAAACATCATAAGGCTAGAAGAGAAAGGAAAAGCCGTAATAGTGGATCCACCCAGAGCAAAGGAGAGGGACAAGGGTAAGGAGAAGGTAACCTTTTTAGAACCACTTGAAGCCATGACTGTGAAAAGAGCTAGGAGGGAGAAAGCTACACAATCAGATGATGAGAGAAGCATGAGAGGAGAAAGTAGCAAGAGGCCATCTAGGCCACGACGGAAATTGGGCATCACCGACTTTCAGCTAGGGGAAAGTTCTAAGCCCTATGATCTAACATTGGATGTGGCAGAGCAAGGACCGAAGATTACATGGCCACAGCTGCTACATCTTGCACCAAAAGTAAGGCGACAATGGTCTAAAATGGTAAGTACAAGACACTCCAAAACAAAGGTAGCCGGAGCAATTTCGGGATGCAACATGGATGACATCCTTCCAATTGTCGACGTAAACATAAAAGGAAAGAGGGTTGGAAACACCTACATTGATGGAGGTGCACAAATCTGTGTAATGAGCAAAGCTATGATGCTTTGATTAGGGCTCGAGGTTGACAGGCCTTCTCCATGCAAGGCAAAGATGGCAAACAACGCAAAAGTAAAGTGTGTGGGTGTGGTAAGTGCCATGAAAATCAAAGCTTTCAACACTGAGGTAGAGGTAGATGTTTTTGTAATGCCTACTAAGGGGGAGGGCTATCCACTAATTTTGGGAAGGCCATGGTTGATGGCCATGAAGGCAAAACAAGACTGGGGTACTGGCCTTCTACGCATGACCGGTAAGAAAGGGGAGACAATCTACTACGACATGAGGATTGGCAAGCAGAAGCAAATGAATCTGGAAACATCGACAGATGAAACCACTAGCGAATCTTCCAGTTCTGAGGAGGAGACCACATCCACCGACGAAAGTGACAGTTCCATTGATGTGATGGGTATCATTATGAAGGATCCACAAAGGGTAAGCACAACTGGTGATCCATCACTAAAAGGGCAACCCAATGAAGAGGAGAGCAAATCACCTGGCCTAGGAGGAAGTAGGTTGAAGGGTATGTTGTCTATGGAATTAACACTTGAGGAGAAAGATAGTTTTTTGCAAATGTTGATGGGATTTCCTAACCTGTTCATTGACAACTATGAAAGAATCACAGGCATTACAGTGGTGGAACATCATATTAAGCTGAAGGAAGGGGTAAAACCAGTTGTGCAAAAGCTACGACGACTGGGGGTCATACAAGAAAAGGCACTCTTGGCCGAGGTAAGGAAACTGCTGGAGGCGGGATGTGGTGACGCCTAAAAAGAATGGTAAGTGGAGGGTCTGTGTTGACTACAAACCACTAAATGCAGCTACAAAGAGAGACCACTTTCCTCTCCCTTTCTTGGATGAAATTCTGAATGAAGTAGCGGGTTTTGAATGCTATACCGTCTGTGATGGTTATTCTGGATACTTTCAAATACGCATAGCCTTGGAAGATCAACTAAAAACCACTTTTATCACGCCATGGAGTTGTTTTGCATACATGGTTATGCCATTTGGTCTCACAAATGCACCTGCCACATTCCAAAGATATGTCACATATGTTTTTCAACCGTTCTTTGGAACATCCATAAGAGTGTTCATTGATGATTTCTGTATATATAGCTCCCGTATTTCACATTTAGAAAAGGTAACTGAAGGTTTGGCCAGGTTGCAGAGCCTAGGTGGGCAATTAAATGTGGATAAATGCCACATTGGGGAGAGTAAAGTCATTCTACTAGGCCATGAAATTTCAGCAAAAGGTATCAACGCCGACCCAAGTAAGGTGTCCGCACTCATAGCCCTACCTTCACCAGCGACCGCACGTCAACTGGTCTCTTTTCTACAGAAGGTGAGGTACTTAAGTAGATTCATACATCTACTATCACAACTTGTTCTACCACTGCAACAACTCACTCAAAGATCAACTTTCACTTGGGACGAGGAAAGCGAACATCACTACAACAAGGTAAAGGAGGTCTTAGCCACTCTGCCAACTATCTCACCACCTAAGTGGGATGAAAAATTCTATGTCACCTCAAGTGTTGGTGATGACTCATTGGGGGCTGTGCTACTCCAAAAGGATACGATGACATCTTTCATGAGGCCAATCTACTTCTCTAGTCGAATGATGACAGCATGAGAGAAAGGTTTCACCCATGTGAAACACTTAGTCCTAGCTCTTAGATTTGCAACTACAAAGTTTAGGTCATATTTGCTGCCTAAGCAATTTGTGATTCTAACCACGGATGAAATATTTCCCTATGTTGTACAACACATGGATGTGTCTCCTAGAATTACTAAATGGCTAGTTCGTCTGCAAGAGTTTGACTACACGGTACATGTAGAAAGCACGACAAGGGCAAGTTTGGGGGAACTCATGACCTACCAAGTATTTGAAGGGAAGGAGAAGCAATCTAAGGAAGGAGAAGTCCGATTACCTCCAGTACCACCGATGGTAGAAGGAGCATACTCTCTCTACTTTGATGGAGCTACAAGCGAGCGTCCAACAAAGCAGCTGCAGTCATAGTGGTCTTTGATGACAAAGGGACAAAGGTATTTTCGTTGGGCCAATTGTTAGATTCACATTCTAACAATGAAGCTGAGTATGCAGCACTAACCAAGGGTCTACAATGGTGCGTCTCACAAGGTGTACAACGCCTTAATGTATTTGGGGATGCTCTACTTCTGGTAAGGCAAGTAAATGGAGCATGGACATGCAAGAATCCTAGTTTAAGGACTCACTTAAGTGGTGTAAAAACCTTGTTGGGTAAGTTTGAAGAAGTTCAAATACACCATATCCCAAGGGCTCAAAACCAAGAAACAGATGCCCTAGCAAGTGAAAGACTACAGGAAGTGGTGGTTGGAGCAATAAAACTAAAGCTCCCTCTATTTCAAGGAAGTGATGCCTTGCCTGACATCATGCATTTTTTGGAAACAGGGGAATGCCCATCAGATTTAACAAAGGGACAGAAGCAATGGCTGACGCGGAAGGCCACAAGGTATCGACTCATCAATGACGGTTTGTACTGTAAGGGTAAGGACCAAATACTCAGGAAGGTCCCTCTCTCTCAGGAAATCACGGGAGTAATTGCTAGTTGTCACGACGGGGTTTGTGGTGGTCACTTTGCCCTAGACATAACAAGTAGGAAAATCTTGCAGGCAGGCTTCATATGGCCTAGCCTCAACCGTGATGTACACCATTGGTGCAAAACGTGTAAGTTGTGTCAAAAGGCCGGCACTAGGTCACTTATGCCTGAACCACAGACACCTATTCTCTCATATGGCCCATTTGAAAAATGAAGTATAGATGCCATTGGGCCATTACCTAGGGCCAACTCAGGAAAATTCTACATTATCATGGGGGTCGACTACATGACTAGATGGGCAGAGGCTACAGCCACCACTAGAATCACAACGGTAGAGGTAGCTAAATTTATCTATGAGCACATATGCTGTAGGTTTGGCACACCTTTAGAGATCATCCCTAATAGAGGGCCAGGTTTCAGAGCAGACTTGGTAGGAGAATTAATGCAGAAACTGGGCATTACAAGGAGGCACTCTTCACCATATTACCCTCAATGTAATGGACTAGTTGAAAAGGTAAATGGAATGGTTTCTAAAATTATTACCAAGCAGGTAAACAATCA
This sequence comes from Adiantum capillus-veneris, assembly GCF_014529385.1. Lineage (NCBI taxonomy): Eukaryota > Viridiplantae > Streptophyta > Polypodiopsida > Polypodiales > Pteridaceae > Adiantum > Adiantum capillus-veneris. Next base: position 162,881,300 of record NC_140934.1, on the reverse strand, counting down.
TCCTGGAGACTGGGATAAGAATCTACTACCAGCTTTATGGGCCTACAGAACTTTATTTCGTACATCCTTGGGATTCACACCGTATCATCTAGTATTTGGTAAGGAAGCAATCTTGCCCATTGAAGTGCAACTACAAAGTCTCAGAGTAATGGCAAGCCAGCTTCAACAGCCCAACATGCATTTGAGAGATCACATCATCAACTTGGAAAGATTGCAGCTGGATAGAGAAGAAGCAATAAATTATTATGCAGCACAAGCAGAGCATAGACGGCTTAGCTTTAACGAGCATCTCCAGAAAAAAGAATTGACGAAAGGAATGTTGGTGCTCCTCTACAACAATCGCTTCGACACGCGCAAGGATAAGAAACTCCTGCTCCGATGGGAAGGCCCTTTCATCATCAGGAAAAAGTATGCCAATGGAAGCTACCAGCTTATGGAAGCTGATGGAAAACTTCATAAAACCAGGGTAAATGGTTGGCGACTTAAACCTTATTTTCTTCGATTTGACCAAGCTCCACCAATTGACATTTTAGATGAGGACACACCATCAGCCGCCACCTCCAACGATAATGATCAAACAGATGAGCTAGAGACATGAATGCCTCTAGCCAAAAGGGGAGGGCTAATGATGGGGGTTTTTCACAAGCCAAGCTCCCATAGCCCTCTTCTCTCGTCCCCACCCCATGAAAAACCCCTCTTAGGGAGGGAGTGATAAAAGGCATTGGAAAAAGTAAGAAAAAAATAAAGTATGATTATGTAAATATATAAGAAAGGTAAAATAGGCCACCTCATGCCTGTGGGGTAGCTCATCCCCACCTTGCCTCCTTTTTCTTCACTGTTGCCCCGCCGGGTGTCCCTTTTCCTCTCCTCCACTCAAAAGGTCAACCCCCTCTCTCTTCCCCTTGTCCTTTCTCCTTTCTCTCTCCCCTCAAGCTACCCCACCTCTCACCAATAATGCATTATAACTCACCAATAATGCACCCTAACTCACATGCAACTTATCCTATCTTCCAAAATAGTATACCCCACCCCCTCTTTCTCTCTCCTATCATATCCCATGACCCAAATACCTCCCTCTCTCTCTAAAGGGTGCCATGTCTCTTGTCTTGTAGCTAAATAACCTCCCCCACACTCACACACACTCAGTTTCACTAAAAAAGGTACCCACAGACCCATCCCCACCCGGTGGTTACCTGATTTTTCTTGTGTTCACACACATCTGCACACAGATTCACCTCTGAACACACTCCCCTCTCTCCCCTCTTGTAATTAATTTATTCTCCATGTCACCTCTCACTTTTTTTCATCAACCCATCTCTCTCTCTTAGTCTCTCTCTCATGAGACTGCTGTTCTGGCACATATACACACAGCCAGACAAGTGGGGCCCACAGTCACATGGCCTATGTAGATAATGATTTCTTCATTTCTAAATTCTAGAATTTCTCCCCCCTCCTCCCCTATATAAAGAGGGGTCACCATCACACTAAGGACACACACCATCACCAAAGAGTACACTATGCACTGTGTGTGCCTAGTGCACACACACACACCCACACCATCACCATCACCGCAATCACCATGCTCGTCTTGAGCATGACCTCTACACCCTTGGGCTATGGAAGATGAAGGGAAACTAAATGAAGGATGATGGCCATAACCCTCGTGCGAGTCTTCGCCATCAACTCCCACCTATCCGCCATGTGCTCTACCACGCTCTCCCTTCTCATTCCCCTACCCTATGTTCCCCATTTCATCGCCTTATTCTCTAAATAAAGCTTGAGGTTTTGTGAGTATGTTTTGTTGCAATGTTTTGCCCATGTGAGGTGTGCGGAATCGCCACCTAGTCTTGTGTTTGGAGTGAGCTTGTGTATGTGTGAAGGGTGTGCAGATTCGCCATCCTTTTGTGGTGCCTAAGTACTAAGCCGCTATACCCCCTCCCTCTCTCTCTCTCTCTCTCTCTCTCTCTCTCTCTCTCTCTCTCTCTCTCTCTCTCTCTCTCTCTCTCTTGATTTCATTCCCTTTCCTCTTCATCATTACTCCCAAGCATCCATCTCTCTTGGATGAAAACTTTGTTATGGTGGTGTGTTGTTTGCGTCCTAGCCGCTGAAGCTAGGTGGTGCCCTCTGTTTGCTTTACCATGACAGGCTCGGGGCGCGCCATTCGGTCCCCGGTGTCTTAGAGGCCGTCGGGGTTCGGGGTTCGATTTGCTCCCGTCAGCACATATTAGGCATGAGCAATTCCTTGGTCTAGGTTAGTGTCAAAGAGATCAAAAAAAAATTACACTAACCTAGACCAAGGAGCATTTGTTATGTATTTGTCCTTACCATGAGCAGTTTCCTAGATGCAATGGAGTGGTAGATCCAGTATGAAGCCCAAGGAGTAGTTGTTATGTGATATGGCTTTGTATTCATTGTCGAGATAACTACCCCTTTGACATGTTGGGAGTGCCAACCCATATCAATAAGAAACATCATGAGGAGCCCCAGACTCAAGTTGTTGGAGGGGCTAATGTGCATTCATAGGGAACCTGGCGAGCACAAGTTAAGGCCCTACTAAGCAATTTTGTGGATGACTCGTGGTATTCATCCACAAGAATATATAACCACCAGGTTCATTATCCATAGTATTGACCAAATACTAAGATATTCCGAATAATGTTCTTAATGCTTCATAGTGGTGTACAACTTGGTATGAATATATGCTCTCTCTCTCTCTCTCTCTCTCTCTCTCTCTCTCTCTCTCTCTCTCTCTCTCTCTCTCTCTCTCTCTCTCTCTCTCTCTCTCTCTCTCTCTCTCTCTCAACCAACTGCTCCTTTCCACCCTCCCTTACTCGATCTCTAGCTCTCTTTTCCTCTGTATCTCTATCTTTTCTCTCACTCTCTCACCCTTGATCTCTTCTTCAACCCATTATCTCTTTCCTCCGTCAAACCTCTCTCTCTCTCTCTCTCTCTCTCTCTCTCTCTCTCTCTCTCTCTCTCTCTCTCTCTCTCTCTCTCTCTCTCTCTCTCTCTCTCTCTCTCTCTCTCTCTCTCTCTCTCTCTCTCTCTATGTGTGTGTGTGTGTGTGTGTGTGTGTGTGTGTGTGTGTTCCATATCCCTGCCAAGGCCTGGCTCCACAACATGATGCCCTTGCAAATTCCCTAACTACAATGCACATCTCTCATGCGCACAATTGCCTCCCTCTCTCCTCAATACTTTGCGCTCATCTCCGAAGCTTCACATCAAAATCAATGGGTCCAAAACATCAGTGCCTCATGTACGATGCTTGGCCCAGGCCGTAGTTGTCCGCACCCGAACACTTTGTCTCCAATGCATGACATTTTCCACTGCTTGCATCTGTGTGCACCACCTAGCGAGTCTTGACTTTTCCTAATTCATTCAATTAGCTTTTTCTTCTTAGCCTCAAGTGGGAATCTCAATTGATTCTTCCCAATAAACTATAAAAAAACGTTTTGGCTAGCTACTTGATTTTGATAAATAATGTATTTTCAGGGTTTATGACGTAAAATGAACAATCAAATTAAAGTCGGCCCCTGTTTTATTCTAACAAATGATAAGGGCTTACCGTTTGATCTCATTACTCATGATTTTGTTGTTTGGTTTGAGACATTGGTGAGATTTTTGGAAGACATCTGATGTCAATTTAGATATTGTCTTTAATCTTGCAGTTGAGCGTATAGAGACAATTGTGATTTTCTTGAACTCTATCACACCTCGATAATAGAATAGAAGGTGTATAATGTACACACTTAAATTAAGCTTTGTACCTTGAACCTCATATTATTGTGCCATTTTTCTCCCTTTTCCTAGTTTATCGGGGTTTTTTTTTTTTTTTTTGGGGGGGGGGGGGGGGGGGGGGGGGGAGGTCCTTAAAGTTTTGGGCGGTATCAGTGCAAGAAGAATCAAATTGGAGGGAGATAGACAAAGATAGAGAGAGAGAGAGAGAGAGAGAGAGAGAGAGAGAGAGAGAGAGAGAGAGAGAGAGAGAGAGAGAGAGAGAGAGAGAGAGGGTCAACAATAGAGAGAGAGTAAATGGGGAAGATAAAGAGATAGAGAGAGGGAGAAAGATAGAGAGAGCATTGGAGGGGAGATAGACAAAGATAGAGATAGAGAGAGAGAGAGAGAGAGAGAGAGAGAGAGAGAGAGAGAGAGAGAGAGAGAGAGAGAGAGAGATAATGTGGGGGTGGGCACAGAGAGAGAGAGAGAATTGGAGGGATATAGATAGAGATAGAGAGAGAAAGAAAGAAAGAGAGAGGATTGGAGGAAGGTAGACGAAGATATAGATAGATAGAGAGAGAGGGTGACAGAGAGAGAGAGAGAGAGTAATGGAGGAAGATAAGTAATGTGGACAAAAGGATAGAAAGAGAAAGAAGGGGGAATATAAAGGTAGATAGAGAGATATGAATCGAGAGTAATAGAGAGAAGAGACAAAAAATTGATACTAATAAATTCCTCTCCCAACTGGGTTTTCTCTTAGATTTACTTGATGTTAGGATAACATAGAGAGAGCACCATTGCCTGTATCTGGGTGTGTTGCTTATCTATAAATATAAGCTAGGGTGTCAGCTAAAATATACCTAGATAGCCACTAAGCTATAGAAAATTATACCAGTGATGTCTTCCTCCTCATCCTGCAAGGTGAGTTTGTTCTTGAATATTGTTACCGGTATGGTGACATTCAGAATCTTGTTATTGAGTTTGTTCTTCCACTACGTATGGCGGCATTCAGACACGAGTGAAAGATGGTGTGACTTTAGGTCAACAATTTCAATTTGTGTTGGATTCCACCTTGTCCACAAAGTTTTTGTTGGTCACAAAAATGGGTGTGGATATGACCTCAATAGCTCAATAGCGATGAGCTCCTCTCCATATTGGAGAAAATGCAACCATTAATCCATATGTAGAGGTATTGTTTTGATTAATTGTCTCCAAACATGTTACACTTTCTCTTGGCTAACATCCATGTATATAATATTGAAGAAAAGGTGTAAACATTGAATGCGAGAAGCTACTACTGCCAAGATTGGAGTCGATGCGAAGTCCCAATTGCTTCGGCTGAAAAACAATTGCGGCTATCGGTTTTTCCATGGTATGCTATTTCTAGGACAATCAACAAACCGTAGATATCATGGAGGTGGACCTTCTGCAGAAAAAATTGCTCATCGGGCACAACAAGGCCCAATGTTAGGCCCATATGCTGGGGATATGTTGTTGCTAGAGAGATTGAGCAAGGGCTTGGAGGTACGCCACTCTATCAGCAACTGACAATGAAGATAGATAATTTCATAGTAGCCAAAAAGAAAAAACGCGTTGAAAGAGTAAGCTATGAGGAGGAGAATGCTTCACCAGAGTATCTCACACAAAACTTCCCACGAAATCTTCAAGGTCTCCAAGAAAATGTCGGGATGGCCGGACAAGTAGGCGAACAACACAAGGGTGGGTGGGCTAATGGTTGAGGAGGCAGATATTCATAACACAATGTGGAAAATTTTTTGTATACCAAAGAGAAGCAGGGTTCAATGTCAAGGGTGGTTAGGATCTAGAGTGGGCATTGTGTAAGAAGAATATAAAAGAACACCGGTGTTGGTGTTGTTGCACCATTCTTTTGGGGCATTTGAACATGGAAAAAAGGGGATAATAGTGCTCGTGGTAACGGTTCAAAGGCACAAATCATGTGGTTTTGCAATGATAGTGTGGATCACACATGGCAGATCTATAACACAATCACTCAATGCCATGCTAGAGTCCCGAGTATATGGCTTGTGGAAAAAGGAACAAACCTAGCTACTTTAGAGTTGCTTGCATTGGAGACAAGAGGTTTCACAGTAAAGAAGATTTCAATCAAGGAAACCAACCCTATTCACTATTGGCATGGAGTATCAGCTCAAGCATTGAAGAGAATTGAATCGACAATTACCATGGAAGGTTGAATTGTGCATCACACTGTCGTGAAGGGAGGCATCCATGATAAATTCATGGTGGAGACATCTTCGTCACCAATGCAGGGTGAGAGTTATGAAGTCCATACTACAAATAGCCCAATATGCACAAAGAAAACCCTACATGGCATGCAAGCATATTAAATTCATCTTCTACTACGGATAGATGCGTGACTACCCTGCAAAATACATAAAAATAACATGCTACAGACAATAAAACAATAGATATACATACCTGCACAATCGTGTATGTGTACACCATAGTAAATATGACATGAGAAAGGCAGAGAGCGAGATAAAGTAGAAGGGCACGGGCTGATATACCTCCTAGAATGGAGTGCTACGTTGGCACGGTGAGAGGTGCTACGTTGGCACGGTGAGAGAGAAGACAGAAGAGGAGAGAAGAAGACACAAGCACTGGGTGCAATCTCCCCCCGTGTAAGAGTGACCATTTTCCTCTTGCACGTATTTCATTTATAGATTTTTTGAATGGTCAAATTGAGTACAAACTGGTTGGCCGGTCATAAATAGCCAAAGCTCATAAAAGAGCACTTGAATAATAAAATGTATAATATATATATATATATATCCATTCCATAGGTCTAGCTCAGTCTAGTCTTTTCCATCTGTCAACTATAATAAATAATAAAGTATCAATTCTATAACGTACCTCTCCGCTGGAAAGCAATTGTCCTCAGTTGCGAAGATAAAAATCTACAAACAATACTTGTCAAAAACAATGATTAGAAATCTGTATCAAATAGTAAAAGAAAAATCCATAAAATTAGACAACATTACTTATGCCTGCCGTCATCCACATACTACCTATTCTAGTGTCCCATACCACTGGAATAAGCAGTATATGTCATACCCTGATGAATCAGGATATCATTGGTCACACTGATCATTCAATAATCAATTCTCATCAATATCAAGTCCAATTCCATAGATACTGTCGCGATAGAAAAGCATCACATACCAATTCCAAATATCTGCCAACATATACACATGTCAAATCCAAAATCCCCGAGTAACAAAATCATACCAGTTACAGTGGTGGCCAACCACTGCAGCATGATTTTGTGATCGGTGTTGCCTAAATCGGTGAATCTACACCAATAAGACGTGCTGCCAAAAGCGGTGAATCTTCACTTCTGCTACCTAAATCAGCGAATCTGCATTTGATATTGTTTAAAATTCATGAATGTGTAATTTATCAATGTGCTACCTAAATCGGCAGATCTGCACCAAGATGAGTATCTACACACTGCCTAAATTGGCGAATCTGTGTGTCTGTGGCCAATGGACTAGGCTAAACATAAAAATATAACATTGGAGCATTGTTGAGTAGGAGGGTACTTATAAACTGTTGTTCACTATCCCATAGCACCTTAACTCATATAAGCAGCTGCATAGCTTAATGATAAATCATCTCAATACAAATTACATTTAGTGTAAGGAAACTCCACAATCTTAGGATGGTTAAATTCACATGCCATGCAAAGAAGGGAAAAAAAAACTTTTTTTTGCATTCAATTAATCTAATGGTATTATCCATGTTGCAAACTGCTTGACTGTGTGTCCTTAAATATATGTACAAAGAGAACACTTTCAAGGAAGATTAGACAAAGTTTGAAGTGTTAACTACATGTCCTAATAAACTAAACATTAACCAACTTCAAATATAGTATTGACAAAATTATAAATTGAGGGAAGGATTTGGGAATGTATATTGCATACTAAAAAGGATCCTAAACATCATGCCATGATAAATCACAATCAATAAGGAAGAAATGAGAATGTAAACGGATCAATAAGATCCTATCAAAATTGCTACATAGATATCTGAGAGATTTTTTTCAATTATTGTTTATTTATTATTATTATTTTCCAAGTTAAGCTAGTCCAAGTGTAGAATAGTAGGCACATTTTTTTAAAATCTTGTCCATCAGCAATCCTACCTACCCAAAATGTACAGAAGACTTTTGGTGCTTACTGTGAGAAGTCCTTTTAGCATAGAGAAATAATTTGTAGCAGCACCCTTATTAACTATTGTTACCACGTATGATAACATTATGAAAAGAACAGAAGGAAGAAGCGTATGAAGTGCCTGAAAGCCAGATTTTTTGCTAGGAGAAGGCTATACTAGGATCATATGTTGGGCTTCTAGTGCCCAGGTCATGGGAAGGCTAAGGTTAAAGGTCCAAGATCAAAGGTAAAATCTATTATTTACCATGTATACCATATGTACCCTGAAAACTTAACTAACATCTCTAATAGAAATTTTATTATTATTCTTCATGGTTAGACCATCAGCTACCATCATGAGTTATAGATAACAAAAAAATGGAACATTAACTATAGACCAAAATACCCATGATTGACAAATTAATATTTATTCATGTATTTTACGAGTATCATCAGATGTAGACAATTGAAAACTACACACAATTGAAAATTGTTGACACTTTCGGTGGACTACAAAATATTATTTGACTAATGGGTAGTTCGTGATTTGGTAGCCCAACTAATATATTTTGTAGTAGCCACATATGCAACAAAGTACCACTTAGATTGGTCCTTTGGTCTAAATTCTCAGCGTGCGTGGCAAGAGACAGAACATGGATTGTGAGTGTATGAGGGAGGAGCGACCTGGCCATTTTAAAGTAGTGCGTGTAAGCGGACCTCCATGCACAACAAATCTTGACCATCTTGCTACGGGACCAAACACATACAATTCTTATGGATCGAATACAATGTTTGGGTACAAAAATAGAATGAAGTAAACTGTGAAACTAAACCTAAAAGCCTAAAATCAACATCATCATCGTCGTCAATGCCGGAGGATGCTAGGCAGCAGCTGTTGTCGGAGAAAGTATTCCACAGGTTTCTGAAGAGCGTCGCCGATGCCCAGCTCTGTTCGTGCTTCGATCCTGCTACTGATTGAATTAGGGCCAGTAGCGGCTATCATAATTCAAGCATCAAGCTAATTGGAATAGCGGCTCACATTGGACATGGCCATGCAGAGCTAGATGGCATCGACATTGCGAGATGCTTTCTCACACAATAACATCACCATCGTCAATATTCTCTGCATGGAGTGCATGGACTGCAGTAGTCAATCTCGAGTTTCGCGTTGCATCAGCAGTAGATGAAGAGCTTATCATATTGGGCGCGGCTTACAAATTTTGAAGTTTTTTTTTTATATATAAATATTCCGATCTCCCTTAACGTCACAAATTTCAGCATCTTCTCCACCATGACAAATTTCACCAGCTTCCAGATTCACATCGTCTTGGTGGTTTTCCCAAATTCCTCCTTCTTCGAGGTATTGATGATGGCCGCTTTTGCAAGATCAAGCTGAATTGTCACGCTAGCTCGACCTGCAAGCATTGCTACTTGCAGTTTAAGCTCAAAGTTGCTCGCATTTTCCATAGAGTAGTGTTGTCTATTACAAGAGAGAGTCAGTTCAATGGAGGCTGTATGTGTGTGTGTGTGTGTGTGTGTGTGTGTGTGTGTGTGTGTGTGTGTGTGTGTGTGTGTGTGTGTGTGTGTGTGTGTGTGTGTGTGTGTGTGTGAGAGAGAGAGAGAGAGAGAGAGAGAGAAAGAGAGAGAGAGAGAGAGAGAGAGAGAGAGAGAGAGAGTTGGTACCGGCTCTGACAGAGAGAAAAAAAGGAGAGATGAGCACTAGATGGGTGCATGTACAGGAAAAGAGAGAGACAAAGGGACGCAAGTGGAAAAAGGAAAAAAATGATTGGTGATGCTTGTTGGGGTATAAAGCCCAATGTGGTCGCCCAGGTAAGTGGGCGGGCCGCCAGGTATGTACACATATTCTTTTGTAAAAACCTAATAAGAACTCACTATGCTCTACACATTACAGTAGAGCGAGTTCACCATATCGTCGTGCTCTTCTTCTCGCACTCTCTCTCGCGTCGCACTTCCGCTCGTACTCCTTCAACTGGTATCAGAGCTCAGATCGAGGCTCGGGACAGCACTGCAGGAGGCTAGAGTCACCAGCTCAGATTGGAGTGAAATTCGACAGGCGAAGACACGGCCCCAAATCCTGTGGGAAAGGTCGAAGGGCTAGATGTTCTCAGAATTTCATTCTGAGGTCATTTCAGCCACCGTTCGGCTTCGACAAAGGTCTGCGCAGGCCATTTTCGATTACGTGGTCTCGACGGGTGCAGATCTGACTCTGCAAATTTGGGGTTTTCGGCCTACGACTTCAGGTGCTGAGGATATCGACACTCCCAGAGTGCTGATTTGTGGTTTTCTACACATCGAAGGACGGCTCACAGTTCTTGGAGGCGTGTCACATACGACACGGGCGCATCTACACACAGACTGTAGGCGACATCCACTGGTTCATCAGGTAGCTTGTGTTTGCTGCTTGATATTCCAGATTTCATCCTGACATTGCAGGTACTTCCACATGGGATGTATTGTCAGAGATTATGTATGTCTATTGAGGGTTTGCTGGCTGTGAGTCACGCAGCAAACAACTGCCGCAGCGGTTACAACATACAGTGGGAAATTTGTGGATGTATGATTTTGTGGGAAGTCTATGTACTGTCAGATCTACTGCAGACTTTGTTGAGGGTCGAGTGAGGTTTTATTGAGCTGGGGGATTCTCGAATGTTGAGATCCTTTCGGTGATACAGGTCTTGGAGCGATCCCTCGAGCACCCTTAGATAGGCAGCTAGGATGTATTGGCTATGAGTCAGACAATTGGGATTGCATCTTTGCTTTACTGCCGTTGAGGCATTGTTGCAGTCTATGCTTATAGGACAGTCAGAGACAGTACACGTGCAGGACAGGTTTACCCGCAGCTTACAGTGTCAGAGAGACAGTGTTTTTTGAGCTGTTTTTTGGTCTGTTTTTTGAGTACACCATAGCCATTTTACAAAGGAGACTCTGCCGAAATTTATGCAGAATCTGAAGCTTTCTTGGTTCATTTGACAGGTTGATATTGGTTCAGAGGTCAGTTTACAGGGGAAACTCTGCCGAATTTTTCCCATGAAAGTAAACCACTGTGAAGCGTAGCTATGGCTGGGATCACAGGACACTGCTCTTTACAATATCAAGAAACTGGATGGAACCAATTTCCCATTGTGGAAGAAGCAGATTTGGCACGTGTTGGTACAAAAGAAGCAGATAAAACCTATAAAGCTCAAGGGGATAAAACCAGAAGATATGGACGAAGATGAATGGAGCGAAATGGATGAATTGGCACTTTCTACCATTATGCTGACTTTGGCAGAAAGCGTTTACTTCAATGTAGCAGACGAGATGTCGGCTTATCAAGCATGGTTAAAGCTGAGTGATCTTTATGAGAAGCAGAGTGCAGCTTCACAGGTATACTGGCTTAAGAAGCTTGTTGACTTGAAGATGAAAGAAGGGACACCTATGTCCAATCATCTGAATGAATTCAACACAATCTATAGTCAGTTGTCAGCTCAAGGTGTCAGGTTTGATGAACGTGTTAGAGCTATGTTCCTGTTGATCACATTGCCGAAAAGTTGGGACACTTTTCGCACAGCTTTGAGTAATTCTGCACCTCCAGATGGTTTGAACATAGCAGGTGTAGAAGGAAGTCTGCTTACTGAAGAAACCAATAGAAAGACAATGGACAAAGGCAAAGGAACAGCCTTAGTTGTCAGGGGAAGGACCAAAGAAAAGTACAAAGGTGGAAAGAGGAATCAATCTCGTAGCAAGTCCCGCAGTGCTAAAGGCAAGAGTGACATAGAATGCCACCATTGTGGCAAGAAGGGTCACATGAAAAGAGACTGCAGAGAATGGAAAGCAGAAAAAGGCAAAGAGAAAGCTGAAGACCATGGTGAGAAGAACAAGTCCTCAGTGAAGATTCAAGAAATAAATGTGACAAACATTGTTGCAGAGGATGACAGTCTAGTGTCAGGAGACATCTACTTCTTGAAGAATACAATGGACTCAGCTCTTCTTACAGCATCTGATGGAAATGCACTGAGTGACTGGATTATAGACTCAGGGGCATCACTTCATGTGTCTCCAAACAAGGAGTGGTTTACCTCTTATGTGCCCACTAAAGATCATGTTCGGCTAGGCAATGGGCAGACATGTGAGATCTTAGGTGTTGGAGATGTTCAATTGAAGTTTCAGAATGGCTCTTCTTTCACGCTGAAGAATGTGAGACATGTTCCCGCAATTACAAAGAGCTTGATCAGCACAGGTTTACTTGATGATGCTGGCTACGTCACCACTTTTGGACAGAACATGTGGAAGATATCCAAGGGTTCTATGACAGTAGCACATGGAGTAAAGTCTGGAGGACTTTACACGATTTATGTATCAAATGTCTCTAAAAATGTAATCAATGTAACCGAGCAGCCGAACGTTTCTTTGTGGCATAGCCGGTTAGGACATATGTCCAAGAAGGGAATGGAAATCTTGTCTCGTTCTGGTTATTTGCCTGGCTTTTCATTTAATGATTTTCAATTCTGTGAACATTGTCTATATGGTAAGCAAACACAGCAGCCACATAAGCATAGAAGCAATAGAAGAGATACACAGTTGGCACTTGTTCATAGTGATTTGTGTGGACCTATGCCTAACTTATCTCTAGAGCGAGTTCACCATATCGTCGTGCTCTTCTTCTTGCACTCTCTCTCACGTCGCACTTCCGCTCGTGGCCGAAGGGCTAGGTGTTTAATGAATTCAAATATCATTCTAAACCAGAGAGGGTTGAGGAGATTAGAAGAGCTGTCTTCCAAGAAGATGGACCTGCACGTGCAAGACAAAATGTCAGGGCTCAAGAGGAGCAAGGACAGGATAGAGTGGAACCACAGGTTGTGGCTGAGCCTGAGCCACCTATTGTGCGTAGATCTGGACGTGTCACGCGACCTCCTGATAGGTTTGTTCCATCTATGAACTATGTCATGTTGACCGATTGCAATGAGCCTTCATGTTACAAGGAAGCAGTGCAAATGAAGGACTCCGAGAATTGGCAATTGGCCATGCAGTCAGAGATGATAGCTCTGCATAAAAACAAGACATGGAAGCTAGTTAAATTACCACAGGGAAAAAAGGCTCTACCTTGTAAATGGGTTTACAGGTATAAGATCACCGCTCATGATAGTCAGCCAAAGTACAAAGCAAGGCTTGTTGCCAAGGGCTTTAAGCAAGAACAAGGCATTGACTTTGATGAAGTCTTCTCTCCGGTGGTCAAGATGACTACATTGAGATGCTTTCTTGCATTGGTTGCCATATTAGATTTGGTGTTGCACCAAATGGATGTCAAGACAGCGTTCTTGCATGGTGATTTAGATGTGGAAATTTACATGCAGTAGCCAGAAGGGTTTGTTGAGAAAGGCAAGGAAGATTGGGTATGCCAGTTGTTAAAGAGTCTTTATGGCTTAAAACAATTACCGAGGGCATGGTACCATAAATTCCACAAGTTTATGCTTTCTCAAGGCTACAAACGTAGTGAGTTCGATCACTGTCTATATACAGAGAAGGCTAAGGATGGTAGTTGGTTGATCCTTATTTTGTATGTGGATGACATGTTGATTGCTAGCAAGCACTTGGAAGAAATTTCAGCTTTGAAGTCAAAGATGGCAAAATCGTTTGACATCAAAGACATGGGTGAGGCAAGTCATATACTTGGTATGCGCATTGAGAGAGACAGATCAAAGAAGTTGATTTGGTTATCTCAAACATAGTATATTGACAACGTTTTGCAACGTTTCAATATGGAGAAGGGAAAGGCACTGAGTGTTCCATTGCCACCATATGTGAAACTTAGCAAACAAGATTGTCCTGTGTCTGAGGAAGAATAGGCTGAAATGGATAAGATTCCATATGCGTCTGCAGTGGGTAGTTTGATGTATGCAATGATTGCTACTCGCCCAGACATTGCATTTGCAGTGGGATTAGTAAGTCGATACATGTCAAACCCAGGCAAGAAACATTGGGAGGCAGTGAAAGGAATATTGAGATACCTGAAAGCTACAAAGAGTATGCGTATATGCTATGGGAGTCAGGAGCTAAGTGTAAAGGGTTTTACAGACTCAGATTATGCAGGTGACTTAGACAACCGAAGGTCTACGTCAGGGTATGTCTTTACATTGGCTGGTGGAGCAGTATCATGGCGTTCTAGATTACAAGATTGTGTTACTCAGTCTACTACAGAGGCTGAATATGTTGCAGCATCAGAGGCATGCAAAGAATCAATTTGGCTTAATCGACTAGTAACAAATTTGGGAATCAAAGAAGAGATGCCTGTGTTATATTGTGATAGTCAAAGTGCTATACAATTGGCTCGCAATCCAGTTTATCACTCAAAGACAAAGCATGTGGATGTGAAGTATCATTTCATCAGGGAAATGCTCGAGGATAAGCAACTTCAGCTTGTCAAAGTTCACACCACAAAAAATCCTGCTGATCTACTTACAAAAGGACTTCCCTCAGAGAGCTTTGCGCATTTTCGCAAGCAGTTAGGTGTAGGGTAGTACATCACTTCTCTACATCTCTTGTATATTAGCTTGTATAGTAGCTTCTCTCACACTTAAAGTACCACATTGGACTTTAAGTGGGAGGTTGTTGGGGTATAAAGCCCAATGTGGTCGCCCAGGTAAGTGGGCGGGCCGCCAGGTATGTACATATATTCTTTTGTAAAAACCTAATAAGAACTCACTATGCTCTACACATTACAGTAGAGCGAGTTCACCATATCGCCGTGCTCTTCTTCTCGCACACTCTCTCGCGTCGCACTTCCGCTCGTACTCCTTCAATGCTGACACATGCAGACAGCTACCCAGGGTGAGGGAGTTGAGTGTGACCACTATATCTCGAGTTTGAGTGGCCCCATGTGTGCAAGAGTTGGCATGCACAGCTAGAGTGGCACAGAGGGAGGTGAGTGGTCTGATGGTACGCACTGCATGTTGGTCGGGAGGTGATAAGACAAACAAAAGGGTGGGAGAGCACCACACAGCCCTCCAGTTTGCATTCACCCAGGGCAAGAGTTGGCATTTTTCATGCCAAGTAAAAAATAAAATAAAATATATTAATGGCAAAAATTATAGTGTTGTGCATGGCCGGGTGTGTGCTGCAAACGCTTCCAAACTCGCAGTCCAGTGGTAGGTAAGTTTCCGGCACATCCTACTGTATGAGAATGAACAGTTCTCCTGGAGCTCCTCTCAAACACCACCTCAACATCTGCTCTTACCTCACGTGGTCCCCACATGGCCCGGTTTGATGATGGAGTCTTTGATATCGGCTCTGAAGCTACCGGCGGGAGGGAGGATAGGAAGAGCCCAAGACGTCGACGGCATAGGCGCTGTTGATGGCAATCTTCTTAGCCAGTCCAAGTGCAGGAATGAGGCATTCCACATACAGAATATTAAACACATTATTAGCCAGCCCAAGTGCAGGAATGAGGTGTGTCATTGTGGTTGTTGCATGTTAGCCGCCAATGCAGTTGTCGTTATAGGGGGTGCAATTGCAGTAACAACACGAGAATGGTGATGATGCATTATGGAGAGGCAATGCAATACAGAAGATGCCTCTGCAATGTTTTTTGCGCACAGAGTTATTCCTCTTCTTTTGATTGAGCCTAAAGCTCACACTCTTTTCACGATAATTGTGTCACCTATGTCAGGGATGTAGCACTGATTGTTAAGAGAGAATCGTGCGTCTTCTAATTACTTCCTCAAAACTCCACCATTCAAAAGTCTCATTCAATGTCTCCTGCTTCTTTAAATCTCTATGCATAGACTATGTATTATAATTACACATGGGTGATGCTTAATACATTGTAAGTAAACTATTAAACAAGCTAATTCTATTGAATTTCATACTTAATTCTTCTTCAATTGTCTTTTAATTCCATGATAATTCGTGTTGATTAATTATTATTTTTTAAATCAAGCAAGGTTTGTTTTACTTGAATTATATAACAATGTTTATGCACTTATCCAAATAAAAATTTCATACCAATGATACTAATAAGATAAGTAACGTAAACTTAGTTGTGGGATTGATTGGTCATGAATCTCCTCGCATCCTCGTATCTAGCACTGTCAAGAGCCTTTTAATATGGCTCTGATACCACTGCTACAGATAGATGTGTGGTTGCCCTGCAAAATGCATAAAAATAACATGCAACAGATAATAAAATAATAGATCTACATACCTGCACAATCATGTATGCGTACGCCATAGTAAATATGACATGAGAAAGGCAGAGAGCGAGACAAAGTAGAAAGGCACAGGCTGATGCACCTCCTAGAACAAAGTGCTACATCGGCACGACGAGAGAGAAGAGAGAAGAGGAGAGAAGAAGACACAAGCACTGGGTGCAATCTCCCCCCATGCAAGAGTGACCATTTCCCTCTTGCGTGTATTTCATTTATAGATTTCTTGAATGGTCAAACTGAGTACAAAGTGGCCAGCCGGTCATAAATGGCCAAAGCTCATAAAAGAGCACTTGAATAATAAAATGCATAATATATATACATTTCCATTCGCATAGGTCTAGCTCGGTCTAGTCTTTTTCACCTGTCAACTGCAATAAATAATAAAATATCAATTCTCTAACATCTTCCTTCGCTACTTTGGCTTGGACCTAAACCATAATATGTTTATTTTGTACATCTCCCACTACCCATATGTAGTTGTGTGGCACGAACACTACAAGAGGTTGTGTGCTCTTGTGACGCTTTTAGCGACGAAAATACATTGGGTTTTTATAACCCCCAGCGTCGCTAACAAAGTCGATACAGGAATGTCGCTATAAGCATTGCTATAACAATCGCTATAAGCGTCGCTATAATCGTCGCTATATAGCGACGCCTATAGCGACGAGTATAGCGACGTTTGCAAGCCATCTATAGCGACGTTTATAGCGACGTCCGAGAGGAAAAAAAATTGGTGGTAGGACCATATTGAATGTTTCATTAATTGATTGACCTTTGAAAAAAATGCAAAGGTAGATATAGACCCAAAATAGTCACCCACAAGACAATATAACCATTAACTCCATCATCCATAGTACGTATTGTATTGTTTGCAAAATAAAGATACAAAACTGACAAGCGTGAATTGATGAAAGTAAATCAATAACAATTGTACACATAGGCAAAATCACTTGATTGTTAAACTTTGCAAATGATGTAATAGTTACAAACCATTGTCATTATTGAAAAAATATACATGGTTTTCAAAAAGACGTATAAAAGTCGTCTCATGATACATAAGCTATGACAAAAAGCAACTAATGATATCTAGCTACGGCTAAACTGACGTCGTCTAATCAGACGTCTCATCGCGTCCAAGTGGCGTATCTGTCGGATTCTGTAAAAAAAAACATTAAGACAGCTTTTTGTAAGTATAAACATATAGCGACGTTTATAAAACAATACAACTAATAGAAAAGAGTAAACCCTAATACTAACCATGCTGCCGCGAGAACTCAGAATGTCTATCAGGGCGTTTAAGCCCTTCCTGCCTGCGTACTCGCGCTCGTACGGTATGGGATCACGTCCTGTCATCGATCACTATCAAAACATACAAAGAATCCATTATGTTAGAATTTAAAAACCCATAAACCTTAAACTATCAAACATAGAGAGCAATGCGAAAACACTTACAAAATTGGCCTCAAATGATGCCCACCTGCCGCTCTTCACGTGGTACGAGCTCCCTGCCTCTACTCATGCTCTGGCTGCCTCCTTTTGTTGCTTCCACTTGTCGGGATTCTTGCGCGCTGCTTTCTTCGCATTCTTCTAATCTTCTTTGTCCAGCCAATCTGGTCTGTTCCACCCATGCTTGATTGCTTTTTGCACTTCGGAACTCTTGTGCTTGTAGTATTCGTGCATTCAAACCTTCATCACATCTTCATTGAAGCCTTATCCCGTGTTGGAACGGGAAACTCGTCATGAAGAATGCTGATGACTCTGTCTTTTAAATCATTCGGTACTTCACTCTAGCTCTTTAGTATGTAGTGTCTAAACACCTAAGAGCAAAGACCGCGCATGCGCAAAATCACCTTCTTTCCTTCATCATCCAAGATGATGCCGCCGCTGAAGTCGACGGAGTAAGGCAAGCCCTCTCGCCGCTGACGTGTGAACTTGGGTGTCCCGACAGGGGTCTCTAGCGGCGTGTCGACGGGGTACGGATGTCAGGTGTCTCCACTGGAGTCTGAGCCCTGGAGCGAGGAGTGTCCACTAGAGTGACTCCTGGAGGAGTAGCTAGTGGTGTGTAGCCGCTAGGAACGGCAGTCAGTCGCGCAAAAACCTGGTGACTGCCGCTAGGAACGGCAGTCAGTCGCGCAAAACCTGGTGTCGATGGCGATGTCGTGGCTGGTGTCAGGGTGGGCAAAGAAGGGGAGGGTAAAGAGCCTCATCAAGCATGAGGCGGTGTCGAAGCATCAGCGGCGGCATCCCCACAACAACCACCATCGCCACCACTAGAGCGCCGGTGCCTAGACGAGTGTGAAGATCGTCTCGTCGACACCAAAGCTTCGGAGCGCGCTGAATGCTCCGAAACAAAGGGAGATGCGGATGGAGTAGGAACGCGCGATGGTGCGCCAGAGCGATGACGCTCCATTTACCATTGTCTCTTCTAGGGTGACAAAGAAGAAAGAAACTCCTCATCATCCATACCTGCATTAAACACACGAACATTTAAACTTAATATTGAATGAATGGAGTAGAAAACATGGACAAGTAGAGAGAGAGAGAGAGAGAGGAGAGGAGGAGGTGCTCGTCGTCCTTGCTTGTGAGAACATACCTAGAGCATACGTACCTGGAGTGGATGCAAAGACCATTAAATACAATGATGCAATGACGCATATAAATACAATGACGCAATGATGCGTTCTTCTTCTATTCAACTTGAGTGATGGAAGAGGCAAGTCGATAACTCAGAATTTTCAATCGAAAGAGAGAGAGAGAGAGAGAGAGAGAGAAAGAGAGAGAGAGAGAGAGAGAGAGAGAGAGAGAGAGAGCGAGAGAGCGCACACAATCAAATCTTGCAGTCAAAAAACCAAGTGGTGGAGCTGCATGTGGCCATGGATTGCCCAGGATGTGAGCGCAAAATCAAAAGAGCGTTATACAACATGGAAGGTACTTAGAGAGCCAGAGTTTTTACAAAACGGAGCAAAATTATTCAAATACAATATTTATGGCTTTAAGAGATCTCTCTCTCATCCTCGCATAGCTCAACATAACTTCCTATATCTATATACAGCTCTCCGTTTAAACAGATGTCCTCCGTTTCATTTTGTAGATGCTCTACATGCACCCCATAGAGAGTAGCAGCTTGATGTTCGTCTGGCACCACCTCAATGGCTTCCGACTGAGCATCTTCTCCGATCTCCTCCATTGATGCCGCTGTGATTGGCACATGGTAGCCTTCATACGTCCGTGCACTACCAGGGGCTACCTCTATGACGTACCACTAGTTTGATGCAGACTTTTTAGGATGAAATATCACCTGCCAGAGCCACATAACTTACATGAGAGCTTCCAAGCACATAAATTCTAAAATGGGATGTTAACTATTTACATACTTACTTGTTCACAATGCTCGGGTAGTACAAAAGTGTCTCTTAGGTCAGTCCATTTTTTAGTTGAATCCACTTCAAGAAAACCAGACTCTCTTCTACGCACAGTAGCGTTGCGACCCTCCATGATTATCTTGAACCATTGCACGTCGAACAAGTCGACAAAAAATCCTCTAGAATCGATCCTCAAAATCTCTTATAGTGTGCCGAAGTAAGTGAGTTCCGCCACCACAAGATCTGCATCAGAGGACCGTCGTCGACTAGACTGTTCAAATTTTGCCATGATTCCACAATCTTGAGTAAAACACTTTTTGTCGATCTGTGTTGGGGTGTAGGCCAGGTGGCCGTGGGAAACCACCCTTGTACACTTTTATTTCACCTAATCAATATAGGGAGAAAAAGAGGTAGAGTTGACTCTTCTCTTTCTTCTCTACTAACCCACACAGAGGCTGCCTGTGCATCTCCCCCTTCCCCATTTCTCTTCTTCCCCTCTCTTGCACACACTCCATACACGCACACGCGCACTCATCAATTGGTATCAGAGCTCAGGGCATCCGACCCCGAGCCCCGGCTCACCGCGCATGCAACGACCCCAATTGAGATAAGGGAGCAAGAATTCGAAAACTTTCTGCAATGCAGTGTGTAAGCTCGAGCTCGATCGACTATGGGAGCAGCAGTTTGTAGTGAGATCATTGGGGCAGCCAGAGAACCGAGAAGCAAAAGGAGGGCTCAAATGGGTGAAATCGAGCTAATTGTGGCAACCAACTGAAATCGAAGGCTTGCAGGTTTGTAGCTCTCGGCAAATACAGTACGAATCAAAGGCATAAGCTTTTTGCAGAGCTTGAGCACAAAAAATCGACACAACGGGCAGCAAGGGAAGGCTTGGAGCAGGACTCGGGGCAGTAGCTCGAGTTTGAGCAAATCCTACAGTGCAAGAGCTTGGAGTTTGTGGAACTTAAGCTCAACATCTGAGCCAGAATCATAGAGCAGTGAGATTGAAAGCCTTGAATGCTCGGAGCAACCAAGCAATAGATGCAGCAGGTCGGGGGAAACTCAGACGAAATTGAAGCTTGGGATTTGCCGTGAGCAGGAGAGCAAAAACAAGCTTTAGCTCGGTAGACACTAACTTAGCAATCATTGAAGCTTTGAAGGCTTGTATCGGAATCTACAATTAGGCTTGTGAGAAAGTCGGCAGCATAATCGACACAGCAGGAGTAGGAATAGCAGGGGAGATTGAGACCGGTTGCAGGTTCAAGCAGGGCATCCACACAAACTGTGTGTGTAGCGCTACAGGTTGGGGACTCAAGAGGAAAAAAAAAAGGGTCTGTGGCACCCTTGGAAGCTGAAATTGATGGAGCTCTGGAACCTGCAGATGTAGCGAGTGTTGCAGGATTTGAAGGCTTGCACCGCGTCGCAGACAGAGCAAACAGTCGGGCAATAAGAGCAGCAGGCAGCAAACCCAAGCAATTGGGACCTTGCATCGTGAGCAATCGGGTGCAGTGACAAGCTTTGCAAGGGGGAACATCTCAGCAGTGGGTGATGCAGTAAGGAGCAAACACCTGCAACGGCAACCAAGGTCGAATTGCCAAGCAGCGCTACACACACACACAACAACAACAACACTGTGTGTGCTTGCTCGTCAGCGCTGCCACTGACTCAACAGTAAAGATAAAAAAATCGATTTGTTTTTAGCCATAAAACTTTTTGTGTGCATGGGTTCATTCCCACACAGAGCCCCCGACAAATCCCATTTTTTGATGCTCCGACCCCCGACTCCTCTCCTCGAGCTCGTAAAAAAGAAGCTTCTCAGAAATTTGCAACTTCTGGGATAGAGAGATAGACACACATTCTCTCATTGCGCGAAAAGCTTGTGAGATAGAGAGAGTGAGAGAGAGAGCTTGACACCGTGCTTGCGTTCGAGCACAAGCAACCGAGTCCGACAAATTTGAGAGCAATCTTCTCAGATCGAACAAAATCTGCGATCAATACCGATCCGACTCAGTATAGGCCGCTTGAGCATTGGCGTTTTACGGCTACTCGGCTAGCCACTTCCGCCCGGCGGCAGAAGGCGACATCGACATCGACACCGCTCATGCGCACCGGCTCGACACTCCTCATTGCGGCGGATCTCCGACATCCGAGACACCGGGCGCTTCCCCACACGAGCGTGTTCTTGCGATCGACGACCGTGCTTGCGACATGCGCGGGTGAGGAACCTCTATCATAGAGGAGTGACACCCGGCATCGGCACCGAGCGCACCGATCGCCTTGTACGACACAGTTTACGGATACGACACCTTTGGCGGCTATTCGACTAGCATATTTCTGCCTGACAGCAGAAATCGGCACATAGCGACACCGACACGCAGGTTACAGGCCACAGGGGGGTTTTTCAGCCCATTCACTCACAGATTCTCCAGGTTACCAGACACAGTGCTTTCACAGGCGATTTGGCAGTCATTTCGACGCAGATTCTCTACAGCCATATGCGTTGACAGATGCATTTTGTTGTGAGCACACCTAGTGCTACTGAGCTCTTTTGAGAGCAGATATCCCCGCAACAATCACTTTCACTGCATGCAGCAGTTCTTGGCGCCTGTTTGAGCGCGATTTTACTCATGTACGTTGAGTTGCGGACACTGCCCACTGTACTACGTGTGGAGCCATTTTTGGCTATTTTGGCAGTTTTTCCCGGCCGTTTCTGAGCTCGGACCGGAAGAGCCCTTTCTGAGACTGTGGCTAGTCCATTTGTGTCTGCATTAGCCTTTAGAGGGTCGATAGCGTGAGGTTTTCTTTGAGCTGGGGTGTGCTCGAATGTTGAGACACTTTCGATGATACAGGTACCTGGAGTTCCCCTTTACGGTACCCTCGCCATAGGATATGTATCTGGACGGTTATTTATGCTTTTGACGCCGAGTTGGCACTCACATAGCAGTTGTTTTGTGCAGCAGATGCCCAGTTAGTGTAGTTGGCACATTTATATGCATTTTGCGTTGAGTTTTGACTCCTCATACAAAGGTTACTCTGCCCAAATTTCTACAGCTTCTCGCCATAGTTTGGCACCTCTCAAACCCTCTTATCAGCGATGGCTTCCTCTTCAGAAAAGGAGGAGTATTTCATTCGAAAGTTTGATGGTAGCAACTTCACCATGTGGAAAGATCGCATGAAAGATGTTTTGATAAACAAAGGCCTCTCAGAACCGTCGAAAGAGCGCGTAGAGGATGATGATATACACAAGCTCAATGGGAACTTTTGGATGCAAAAGCCATGGCTACGATACGTCTACACCTAGCCGAGTCAGTTTTCTTCACTATCATAGGGAAGAAAACAACCAAGGAACTTTGGGATAGCTTATGTTCAGCATGGGAGAGCAAAAGTGCATCCAACAAAGTTTTTCTCATGAAAAAGCTTATGAAGCTCAACATGAAAGAAGGTAGCACAGTTTCCAGTCATTTAAATGAGTTCAACTCCTTGTTCAGTCAGCTGACATCTCAGGGCTTTAAGGAGTTTGACGATGAACTCAAGTCTATCTTCGTATTATGCTCTCTACCCAGTTCATGGGATATCTTTTGCACAGCCATTAGCAACTCGGCTCCGAATGGCAAGTTAGAATTCAATGCTGTCACAGATGCGTTGCTCACTGAAGAGATTCGTCGTAAATCTCTCGATAATGCTAGTCATGGAGATGCATATATGGCTGGCAGTTCAACAAAGCCAAGAGGCCATGACAGGAACAAATACAAAAGCAAAAGTAGAGAGCGGAATCCTCGTAGTCCTAGCAGACACAGGAACCAAAGTAGAGACCGCAATGCCAAAAATGTCGAGTGTTACTATTGCCACAAGAAGGGTCATTACAAAAAGGATTGTCGCAGTTTCCTAAGAGATCAGAAAAACATGGAAAAGGATAATTCTAGCAAAGGCAAAAGTACTGTAAAGATTGAGGAGCTCAATATTGTTGAGTCTGCCATGCCTACCACTGCAATAGAGGATGCTCCTCCTCTAGTGATGCTCATTATGCCCACAGAGATTCATGCCGAGGTGACTACAGATGCCTCAGATGTTCTCATTTTCACTTCAGATCTCACTCCAGATGCTTTAGTTGCACAGGATGAGGGTTCTGCACAGAATTGGATCCTTGATTCTGGTGCAAGTTTTCATGTCACACCACATAGAGAGTGGTTTTCCTCTTATGCATCAATGTATGGAATAGTCAATCTTGGTGATTCCTATGAGCTTGACATTATTGGCATTGGTGCTGTGAAACTTCAGATACATAATGGCACTACTTTTGTGCTGTAGAATGTCAGACATGTGGCCAAGCTTACGAAAAGCTTGCTTTCTATAGGGCAATTGGATGATCTTGGCTACACTACAGTTTTTGGTAATCGTTCTTGGACGATCCGCAAGAACAACCTTATCATGATGAAAGGCAATAAAAACGGATCCCTGTACTCTTTGTTTGTTTCGAGTGTCGACGAACACTCTATCTATGTTGCCGAGCTGCCGTCTCCTGAGTTGTGGCATAGCCGGCTAGGGCATATTAGCCAAAAGGGAATGAAAACACTTCAGCGTTTCGGCTACTTACCTGTGTTACATTACACGGACTTTCCATTGTGTGAGCATTGTTTGTATGGAAAACAGACTAGATTGATATCTTCGCCATTGAATAAGAAACTAAGCGAACCTCTAGACTTGGTGCACAGTGATTTGTGTGGTCCAATGCCACATAAAACTCTAGGGGGGGCGAACTACTTTCTCACATTCATAGATGATTCTATCATAAAGGTGTGGGTGTATCTCCTTAAACGTAAAAAAGAAGTTTTTTTGACATTCCTCGCCATGGTTGAGAACCAATCAGGAACAAAGCTCAAAGCTTTTCGCTCAGACAATGGTGGAGAATACGTCTCCACAGAGTTCAAGGATTTTTGCAATAGAAAAGGCATTCGGCGGCAGTTTACTGCTCCATACACACCTGCACAAAATGGGATAGCTGAAAGAATGAATCGTACGATTCAAGAGCGAGTTGTCTCTATGATGTCTATGGCGAAGCTTACTCCAGAGTTTTGGGGGGAAGCTGTTCTGACAGCAGTGCACATCATCAACACGTCACCTAGTTCTCCTTTGACTTTCAAAATTCCAGAGGAATTATGGACTGGCAAAAGGCCAAGCTATGAGCATTTACGTGTATTTGGATGTGAGGCATATGCACATGTGCCCAAAGAACTTCGTCGGAAGTTAGATCCCAGATCACACAAATGCATCTTTATTGGCTATGGTGCAAACGGAGAGATGGGATATCGTCTCTGGCACCCAGAATCAAACAAAGTCATTCGTAGCTCACATGTGATTTTCAATGAATCAAAAATGCACAAGAATCCCATCAAAGATGTTGAGTACACACGTGTTCGTTTTGAGGATGTAAGCTCCGAACCAACTCAGTTCAGTAGTGTTGCACCTACTCCTCAAGTGCAAGATACTACTGCTCCGGAGAGAGCAAAGTCTAGCAGTCAGGCATTGAGACGCTCTGAGAGAGTATCACGTGCGCCCGAGCAGTTTGAGCCAGGTATACACCACATTTTGGTCACTGATAGTGGAGAGCCAACCTGCTACAAAGAAGCTATACAAATGGAGGATAGTGTTAAGTGGGAGCAGGCTATGCAATCAGAATACAATTCGATTGTGGCTAATGAGACATGGGATTTGGTTGAATTACCAAAAGGCAAAAATGCTTTACCTTGCAAGTGGGTATACAAGAAGAAGTAAACAGCGGAAGATCCCGAGCCTAGATACAAGGCTCGTCTAGTTGCCAAGGGTTTCAAGCAGCAAAAAGGTGTGGATTTTGATGAGATTTTCTCTCCAGTAGTCAAGATGACTACACTTCGCACCGTGCTTGGCTTGGTTGCTATCCAGGACATGGAACTTGTCCAAATGGATGTGAACACAGCATTTCTTCACGGGGATCTAGTTGAAGATGTCTACATGAAACAACCAGAGGGATTCGTATGTGAAACCCAAAAATCAACGAGGACATAATTGGTTTGTAGACTTAAAAAGTCACTATATGGCCTCAAGCAAGGTTCCAGGCAATGGTATCAAAAATTCGACAAATTCATGCACTCTCAGGGTTACATAAGAAGTCAAGAGGATCACTGTTTATACACAAAAAGGTTGAGCGATGGTTCTTTAATCATCTTGATCTTGTATGTAGATGATATGCTTATCGCAGGCAAATCAATTGATGAAATCAATCAATTGAAAAAGATGCTAAACACTCAGTTTTCCATGAAGGATTTGGGAGATTCCAATCACTTTCTTGGTATGCACATCAAGAGAGACCGGCAACGACGTGGAATTCTTGAATTATCTCAAGAAAAGTACATTCACAAAGTCTTGCAACGTTTTAGTATGCAGCGGGGGGAAGTCATTGAGTACCCCAATGCAAGCATACTCCAAACTTAGCAAGGAAGACTCTCCCAAGACAGTGGCTGAGAAAGAGGAAATGGCAAAAGTACCATATTCTTCAGCAGTTGGCAGTTTGATGTACGCTATGGTAGCCACAAGACCAGACATTGCACATGCAGTGGGAGTGGTTAGTAGGTACATGGCAAACCCTGGCAAGAAGCATTGGGAAGCAGTGAAGAAAATCCTTAGATATTTGAAAGGTACAGCTAGCAAGTGTTTACGCTTCGGAAACAGTGATGCATCTATTGTAGGTTACACGGATGCGGATTATGTGGGTTGCATGGATCGTAGAAGATCCACATCTGGCTATGTGTTCATGTTTGCTGGAGCAGTTATCTCTTGGAGATAGTGTCTCCAAGATTGTACGTCTTCATCTACCACTGAGGCAGAATATGTTGTTGCATCTGACGCCAGCAAGGAAGGCATATGGTTGGCTCGTCTAGTGGGAGATTTAGGCATTCACGAGGTTCCATTACTACATTGTGATAGTCAGAGTGCCATTGCTTTGGCAAAGAATCCAGTGTTTCACTCAAAGTCGAAACACATAGAGGTCAGATACCATGTCATACGAGATGAATTGGCTGGCAAGCGTATCGAGCTTGTCAAGGTTCACACTGACGACAACCCCGCAGATGCTCTCACAAAGAGCCTAGTCTCAGAGCGATTTACACATTGTATAGAACTTATGGGTGTAGGATGAAGCCTCGGCAATGCTTCATCAATTTTGTATAGACTAACTATACTAATGCCACTATTGGCCACCATGACATTCAAGTGGGAGGTTGTTGGGGTGTAGGCCAGGTGGCCGTGGGAAACCACCCTTGTACACTTTTATTTCACCTAATCAATATAGGGAGAAAAAGAGGTAGAGTTGACTCTTCTCTTTCTTCTCTACTAACCCACACAGTGGCTGTCTGTGCATCTCCCCCTTCCCCATTTCTCTTCTTCCCCTCTCTTGCACACACTCCATACACGCACACACGCACTCATCAATCCGTTCCATCCTAAAATGTCGACCTTTACACCATGCTGCTGTGTATGACTTATACTATAACCAACAAAGATTATAAGTGGCCATTCAAACATCTAGAAAGTCACTAGTCGTATATTGCAAACTTACCTTGGTCGCGCAACCCCGAGAGTACTCCCACTCTTCCTCAGTCACTTCTTCACCGCACTGTTGTGCGCTTTTCAATTGGTTGTGCAACCATCTTAAGCTCATGAATGTTGGTAGGCTCTCCAGACCCGTCGGATAGTGCATTGGTGGTCGTCTTTCCCATCTCCACTCAGTTCGTGCCCTTTGTCGCTCTTGCTTTGCATCCTCATATTGTGAAATCCACTTTTGCATCACTGGATTGTGAATCATGCAAAATCGGTAGTATGTGCTCTTTGAGCAATCTACACAACATAAAAATACGGTACAATTGTGTAAAAATCTATCAGATCATTATACATTTAGAGTTTTATTAAAGTAAACTAATTGTAATAGATCACCTGAAAAGCGTTGTGACGCTAGTGTCACTCCATCCAAACTTTGCCTGAATGTTGAGAAGAACCAGGAGCGCTTTCAATCTAGACAGACGTGCTCCATTATACAATGGCGTATTGGCTTCACTATTCATATCATCATAGATAAGCCTTTCTGAATCCATGATCGTCTCGATCATTTCATCAATCTCCGGCTCAAACATTGCCTCGTTGGGAATGTGGTCTGCATGATCATCCCCCGAGTTGTCAGAGGCTACATCTTGTGACCTCACATATGCTGCTTGACCAAAGTGCCTGCGAACCCATCTATTGGGTTGCAAGATTACTGCCTGGCCAGCATCAAAGTCCGACGAGTTATAATTGGCAACAACTCGACCTATAACTGATGGATCAAACTCGCCAAATTCGCGAACGTGCTGCAAAGAAACGCGTCTTGTCCGTCGCACAGCATGCTTGCAATGATTACAAGGACATAAGATCCTCGTTGAGAGATAGGTGTTTCGGTTGGATGGCCCCACATCCTCGTCACTACTCATAATGAGGGTACATAAAAATCTTATAACCTAGACAATAAATTTAATCTTCTATTGGCATTCTTCGTCTCTTATCTCTCTCTCTCTCTCTCTCTCTCTCTCTCTCTCTCTCTCTCTCTCTCTCTCTCTCTCTCTCTCTCTCTCTCTCTCTGTTCACACTCTAAACTACCTCACATTCTCTAGTCATGTCCAATCCCCGCACACCTTGGTCTAGAGGTGCACGGAGATCAGAACCACCGGGTTATAATCTCGTCTTTATTGGTCAATGCCTATATTTGTGGGTACAAGAAATCTACACATCCACGTCTACATGATACTGCATGTAGTGGACAAAACCCCTTTGCCTCTTCTCTAGCTGTAGCATTTCACAGCATCTTAACATCTTTTCACAGTAGATCTTTTCACCGTTTGTCTAACTTTAATTTTTTTTACCGTAATCTCGAAGGTAGACTCTAATATAAAAACTCAATCCAAAATCTTACCTTAAATCTAACCTAATTGAACATGTGGTGATTCGCTCCATTGAAGGATAAAAGACATACCAATGGGGCTACTAGCTGTGTAGATGTGAATGGGCCTCACATATACAAATACTTCAATGCAAGAGTTTAATACTCTCACCTCTCCACCCCGTTGATCCATGACGCAGGTGATGGTACAAAATCCTCCTCGAAGCTGGCCCAGCCGCCACTCCCCAGGTGATGGGATAATCCCGTCTTGATGCAAACTCTTGCTGCGTCACTTTGCTGCCACCGCCTATCTGGATTGGTCGTCCTCTCCTCCCTGATACCCCTCCACTCCTCTCCTCATGTAGTCGCGCATGCGTCTCCTCATCCAAGCATCGTCTCTGGTATCAGGGAGGAGAGGACGACCAATCCAAACAGGTGGTGGCAGCAAAGTGACGCAGCAAGAGTTTGCATCAAAACGGGATTATCTCCGATGTAGCGTCGCAATAAGATAATCCTTAAAGGCTTTATCCTGATCCCTCCAAGAGACCATGACAGACTACAGTGTGTCAAAAAAGCTGTTTACACAACTGTTGTATGCGTCCCATCACTTGCTTCCCCTCAGGGATCATAATGGTCTCATCGGACATACGATTGATGAGGTAGGCGTATCGGGGGTCAATCAACGAGCAAAGAAAACCGAGCGAAGCCAATTTTTGAGCAAATATGAGCAACAACCTTGACAAATTGATGCAAGCACAAGGTATATTGAAGAAAATAATCATGTCATGCTAGATTCGACCACCCAACACCTCAATGCAAAAGGGTCATACGCCTCAAATGTCTCCAAAGTAGTGGAGGCTTCAAAATCTCAAACCTCCTTACAAAATCCCTAAGTCTCAAAAGTATATATAAATTGGCTAATCATGTGTGCATCAGAAACACCAAAAAAGATTAAAACTAACAAACTTCTAGCAAGTCTATGAGGCCACTCAGGTACCTACCAAGGCTTGAAACAACTCCATCTTTGTGAGTGCTACCTGATGCACAAACTCGTGGGAAATGGAGTCCAAATCAAGGAAACAAAAGAACACAAATCTTGGATAGTCTCGAAATTCTTGTATTACATTGAATGGTCAAAAAACGTGCATACCGACCAGCAAAAAACATTGCATATTAGAACCCTTTACATGATGGACCCTTTTTTGAGGCTAATGAGAATTATCTTTTCTACTAGACATGTAGCGGATTGGCGATAGAAGTCAATGTCGAGGGAACCTAGATGAGGAGCCAATTTCCTTTAACTCTCATTGGGCTTGCAAACTGCAGCTTCAATGTGCTTGTCACACTCGCAAATGCACCTTGAGAGACAACTAATAAGAGAAGGTAGTGGCATACTTGAGGTCACAAACTCTATTTAGAAAGTAGAACAAAGCAAGCTCTCTGAGATTCCTATAGAAGTTGCACTTGTGGTTGTGGTCAGGTGCACAAAAGAGTTTCACATTGCTGCAACCCGCAAGGTGCACCTTTGCACTAGTGGACAAGAGTGTAAATAAGTTAGTTTAGATGGAACTGCATGTACTGAGGATTCATTGAGTGACTCCAGATGAGCTCAACACCAAGATTGTAAGAGCTTACCAGGCTTCCACACCATGTCACATCTTTATGGTACTCATACCAAAGGGTGTGTTCACGTACTCCAAGGCAAGGATGTGTATGCGATTGATGAGGAAGAACATGGCAGCCGCCTTGAGGACATGAACTGCCATGAGGATGTTCTACCAGCTCCTTTGTTGAGTGGTTTCATTGTGGAATAACTTCAGGAAGATGTGCAAGATGACAAGATAAATGTCGGCGAGGGAGGCGTGTGCACTACAATTTTTCCATGCTGGAGGTAAGAATCATGCTCTACAGATAGGAGACCTAGTAGCAACAAGCATCTGGCATGCCCTAGTCTCCTCCGACTCCTCTTCCCTTCTATAGACAAAGACCATATCCAAAAATGCCTCGATGCCTTGGATGCACTTCATGTCTTCAAGCAAGTAAGAAGACTCACTCAGTGGCTAATTTGAGGGCATCTCCTTGCGTAACGCGCATATAATCCGGAGCGTTTAAAGTCATTCAATAATCCCCCCTTGTTTAACACGCATATAATCCGGAGCGTTTAACGTAATTCAATAATCCCACCCTTGTTGATAGAAAAACAAATAGGGATGCAATGTATTTTAACTAGCTAAAATTGTAAAATCGCAGTTAGATTTTGTGCTTGCCTTTGAATAAACCGAGAAATTATCACAAGTTTTAGTGTAGTTACCGGCCAAAGCTTCAAATTTTGATCTAAAAACTTCAAGTTTCCCCTTATTTTCACTTGTTAGGGAAAATGTATGTTTTTAGCCACCCCCTCTTGTCTCGACTCTCTGGTCTGGTGAAGCCTGTCGAAACCAGTCCGCGCCGGCGCGGACTGGTTCCAGCATGGAGCAAGTAAAAAGTCTAATAAACAGGA